>NC_057808.1:210703737-210793596 GCF_018294505.1 Triticum aestivum
CGGCGGGCGGGACAGGCGCGCGGCGGCGGCGGCGGGCCAGGCGCGCGGCGGCGGCGGGCCGGGAGGGCCTCCCGTGGGCCGAGCGGGCCGCGGCGGAGGGAGGAGGCGGTGGGACACGTGGCACTACGCCACTGGCTACGGGCGGCGGCGCGGGTTGTCCGGCGGGCGCTGGACGCGTCCGCCCGCGGAGAGGGGATTTAGGGTTACGGGAGACTGCGATTTCGTTTTCGGGATGCCCACATATAAATAGGTAGAGGGAGCTAGGAGACTCCAAATGAGGTGCGGTTTTCGCCCACACGATCGTGATCGAACGACCTAGAGCATGGAAGAGAGTTTGGTAGGCTTTGGGCTGGTTTTGGAGGGGGGGGTTTTGCTGGACACTCAAATGGACTTTGCGGATGCCCGGTTAACCGTTGGAGTACCAAACGACCTCCGAATGGAACGAAACTTGACCGGTAGACTCCGGGTGGTATATTAAGACCACTTGACAAGCCTCGGTACATTCCGAGAAAGTTTGACACATGCACACGAAAGAAAACAAGAGGGGTGCACCGGAGGAGATAGGAGCGCCGGATTGGAAAACGGACAACGGGGAAAATGCTCGGATGCATGAAACGAACACGTATGCGAATGCAATGCACATGATGATATGATATGAAAATGCATGACATGAAAAAATACAAAACGAAAGACAAAACCCAACAACGGAGGGAAAAAACATATCACATAGCCGGAAATGGCAAGAGTCGGAGTTACAATTATGGCAAGTTACATGCGGGGTGTTACAGTTCTTCAAGCTGATGAAGAAAAAGGGGGCCATTCGAGTGGAATCCGGAGGCCGACCAAGCGTTTCAATACCTCAAGAGATACCTGACTAGACCTCCGGTGATGGTGGCGCCCCGACCTCTCGAGCCTCTGGTGTTGTACCTTGCTGCCACCCCTTACTCCGCCAGCGCAGCTCTGGTGGCGGTCCGGGAGGAGCGCCAAGCCAAGGATGCACCGCGCCAAGCCGCTCCCTTAGCCGGAGCGGCGCAAGACCCAGAGGGCTCTGCTGGAGCTGCGGTGACGCCAGCAAAGGACCAAGCTCAACAAGACAGCGCGCTTGGGCCTGCGGAAGCCCCAACAGGCGACCAGGCTTTGGGGGCTTTGTCGCCTCAGGAGGCGCCCCAGCCCCCGGAGGCCGCGAGCCTCATCAACGCACCTGCCCTCGTCGAGCACCCTGTGTACTTTGTCAGCACGGTGCCGCGGGACGCGAGGGCACGCTACCCCATGCCTCAGAAGCTCCTGCTCGCGCTCCTGGTGGCCTCGTGCAAGCTGCGACACTACTTTCAAGGGCACCCCATCAAGGTTGTCTCGGCCTACTTGTTGGAAAGGGTGCTCAGGAGCCCCAACTCCGCCGGGAGAGTCGTCGAGTGGAACCTCGAGCTACAGGCATTCCAGTTGGAGTTCAGCACAACCAGGGTCATCAAGGGAGCCGCACTTGCTGATTTCATGGCAGAATGGACAGACGCCCCGCAACTCGAAGAAGGCGAGGATAGATCCCTCTCGGAGTGAAGCACCAGATGGCTGGGTTATGTATTTCGATGGCGCCTTTGCGCGCTAGGGCGCGGGGGCTGGAGCAGTGCTCATCTCACCCACTCAAGACAAGCTTTACTACGTAGTGTAGCTCTGCTTCCAGCAAGGCGAGAAGGTCTCCAACAACATAGCAGAGTACGAAGGCCTCATAGCTGGCCTCAAGGCTGCGGTGGCCCTGGGGTGAAGCGCCTCACCATCAAGGGCGATTCGCAGCTCCTCGTCAACTTCTCCAACAAGGTGTACGAGCCAAAGGACGAGCACATGGAGTCATACCTTGCGGAGGTGAGCAAGATGGAGAAGCAGTTCTTGGGCCTAGAATTGCAGCATGTGCCCCGTGGCACCAACATGGAAGCCGACGACATCGCCAAGAGAGCATCCAAGCATCTACCCCAAGAGCCTGGCGTCTTCGAGGAGCGGCTCTTCAAGCCATCGGCAACACCACCGCTTTCAAAAACAGCACTGCCTCGGGACGAACTCCCCCAACCACCTGCCTCGGGAGCCCCGGCCTGTGGCACAACCTCAGGAGTGCGCTTGCTCTTGGCGCTCGAGCCTCAGGAGGGGTGCTGGACCAAGGAATTCAAGGAGTACCTGACGCAAGGGACGCTGCTGGAGAAGAATGAGGATGCGGAGCGTGTGGCCCGACAAGCCACGACATAGTGCATCCAGGACGGTGAGTTGTACAGGAAACGACCGAATGACGTTTCCCAGCGTTGCATCTCTAGGGAGCAGGGGAAAGAGCTGCTGGCCGACATACACGGCGGGGACTGCGGGCACCACTCGTCGTTGCGGACCCTCGTCGGCAAGGCGTTTCGCAGCGGATTCTACTGGCCTACGGCACTCAACGACGCGGCTGAGCGGGTGAAGTCCTGCGAGGCCTGCCAGTTCCACGCCAAGCAGATCCATCAGCCGGCTTAGGGCCTCCAGACCATCCCACTTTCGTGGCCATTCACGATCTGGGGGCTAGACATCTTGGGCCCGTTCCCTCGAGCGCCTGGGAGCTACCGCTACCTCTACGTCGCCATCGACAAGTTCACCAAGTGGGCGGAGGTAGAAGCCGTCCGCACCATCCCGTCCGGCTCCGCGGTCAAGTTCGTCAAGGGTCTCGTGAGCCGGTTTGGGGTCCCCAACCGCATCATCACCAACAACAGCTCACAGTTCACTAGTAACCTCTTCAAGACATATTGTGCTAACCTTGGAATCTGCTACGCTTCGGTGGAAAATCCCCGGAGCAATGGCCAGGCCGAACGCGCCAATGCAGAGGTCCTGAGAGGCCTCAAGACCAGGACCTTCAAGAAGAAGCCCGAGGCCTGCGGAAGGGGCTGGCACGACGAGCTCCAGTCCGTGTTGTGGTCCATCCGCACCACCGCCATCTAGCCAACGGGCGAGACCCCATTCTTCCTCGTGTACAGGGCTGAAGCGGTTCTCCCTCACGAGGTCAAGCATCGCTCCGCGCGGGTCCTGGCGTTGGATGAGACACAGTAGGACGCCATGCGGGGGATGGACCTCGTGCTGGGGGAGGAGCGCCGCCGTGAAGCCACGCTGCGGGCGGCAAGATATCAGCAGGCGCTGCGACGGTACCACTGTCGCAGCATCCGCTCCAGGACGCTCGAGGTGGGTGACTTCGTCCTACGGCGGGTGCTCTCCAGGGAAGGGTTGCATAAGCTCTCTCCCATGTGGGAGGGCCCGTTTAGGTTCGCTCACGTCTCCAGGCCTAGCGCCGCGCGCCTAGAGACGCAGGACGGGGTACCCATCCAGAACGCCCGGAACATCCAGCACCTTCGGAAGTTCTACCCATGAAGAAAGACCCAGCGCCTGTGAAGAAGGCCCCGTGCCTGTGAAGGTCTCCGCTCGCGACACTCTCACGTAATAATGAGTGGGGCTGTACACGCCCCGGAGTCTCAGGAGTGCCGCCCTCGGGCCTCTGGGGCTCCCTCCCACGTCCTAGTGGCGGCACTTAGCTCCACGCTGGTGAGAAGACACGAAGACTAGACTAGGTGCCAAACGCGGCTTTTCATTTGCTTTCCGTAATTGGCTTGCCCTTCTTTAATCGAAGTTTGCTTTCTCGTGTCGCTTGCTGGTCTTGTTTTGGCGACTTCTGCCTCTGTTTCTGCCTTTGGTTCTTTGTTTGACCTGTACCCTCTCTCGCGTCCCTCGCGAGGGGGCTGGACAGGTGCCCTTGTGAGCATCTTGTCTGTTTTTCGCGAGGCACCCTCGTTCAAGCCTCAAGCTGGCGCGCCTCACTCAATCCATGCCCCACGGGTACCGCGATACGAGGCGCTGTGTCGCGGCCAGAGGCGCCTGCGACCAAGGCTCGGATATCCTAACAAATTTTCACAGTTCCTCCTCACCAGGTACCAAGAAGCGCGCACCTCGTCAGGCGGAAACTACTTCAAATGCGTCAAGCTAAGTTTTTCCTATGCGCCTATATAAAACATTGATATCGCGACGCAGCACGGGGATGACAAACACAGCACAACAACCTGGAAATCATAGTTTGTTGCACGCCCCCACAGGGCCCCATACATGTCTCTCTCAATGCAGGAAGGAAAAGAAGAACGAAACAAAAGCGGCGCGTGCCCCCGCGGCAGCTCACGAGGACGGGCCGATGGCGCTCTCCCGAGCTCAGTCGGACCCTTCCTCACGCTTCACCGGAGCGCGGCGAAGAGACGACCCGCTGCCACCTTCAAAGCGAGCGCGGCGGCTGGTCGTAGCCACCGCTGCTGGAGCTGTCGCCGGAGGGAGAACCGCCGTAGTTGGGCGCGAGATCGTCCTCGCACTCATCCCGACCGTCACCAAGGCCAAGAACCTTGTCATTTTCGTTGTCCTCGGGGCAGCACCCGGCGCGGCGGCCGTCTTCTTCGAACACCCTCACGTATAGGGTCGCGTTGCCATCATACTTGAAGTGGAGAGTGCACCGCCTGCCAAAGCCGCGCGCGCGGGCAAACGTCTGCCAGCCGCGAGCCAGAGCCACGTTGCCAGCAACGGAGGTCTCGACCGCGACCCATGAAGCTTTGCTGCAACAGCCGTCCGCCTGCAACCAAAGCCCGCCTGGACCCGTGGCCAGTAGCTCACCAGCGAAGAAGCGCGGGAGCTGAAGCCAGGAGCCGACAGGGTTCTCCGACCACACCACGAACTCCGGCAGCACCTCCGCTGAGTGGAAGCACGGCCGGGGAGGCCGCGTGACCAAGGCGCGCCTCCCTTCGTCGACGGGGCTGCTTCGACATGGGCGGCTCACACCACGCGAAGGAGCACCGCCGCGGCCGCGGGAAGCCGCGGCGGGGGTCGCGGAGTGCTTGCGAGGACGACCACGTCCACGCTTGGGCGGCGGGGAGCCGGGCCCCTCCTAGCGAGCCTTCCCCTTCTCCGCGGCCGAAAACCTCTTCAAAGGTGCCATGGGAGTCACTACTAGCAATGGAGCAAGAAAGGAGAAGCGAACGGAATGGGAAGAGATGGGCGATGGGGGCTCTGCCCCCTCCCCCATTTATAGCAGGACAAGGCCAACCGATGATCCCCACGATCACAGGTAATGATGATATTTCTCTGCATGCACCAGGGACTCGTCAAGTCGGGCAGTTGCCGAGGCAATGTGGGGAAGTGGAGACGCCCACGTCCAATCAATCGCCACGCGTCGACCTAGGCCGCAGGCTGTTGGGGCCCGCGGCGCTCCGCACTTGCCCTTTGGCTTCGCCTCGAAGCCAAGTCCGAGCGCGCCTTGGGCCCGGGGGCTACTGTCGGCGTTCTGGGATCGGGGGTCCCCAGACTTGCCTGCCTGCGGCCTGCAGCGTGGCTCCACTCGCGGCCCAGTACGGCCCGTCTTCACCAACAAGTGCTCAAGACCCTCGCGAGGGGCCAAGCCTCATGAGGTGGACGACACAAGACTTCCTCGGGAGTGGCCTCGTCAGGCTGGCTTACGAGGGGCGGAGAGATCAAGGCGAGGCGAACCTCGCGAGGTTCCAATGACGCAAGCCATGACGACCAAGGCCAGGCGGGCGCCAGCGCGCACAGTGTCCTCGCTTCTTTGGTGCTAAGGAGGCAAGCGTAGGCGATGAGTACCGAGGCATCAGGCAAAGGTTTCCTTATCGGTGCAACGACACCAAGACCAGCAGGACGGCAAGACGGAGGTCACCGTGGAGCCCAAGACGGCATCCCCACCAGAGCCTTTGGCAGGCAAAGACCACCTTTAGTCAGGATGGCTTGTACTAGCTGTCCCCTTTCAAATTGGCCTTTGTTAGATCCCTTCCCGCTCAATATTTGGGAAGAGGACCAGGGCCTCTATAAATAGGACTAGCCACCACAGTAGGAGGCAACTCATCTTGAACTGATTCAGATCATCCTCACACCCACCAAGCACAAGAACACCTCTCCTCAGGGGGCTGTTCTTCCCCTTGTACTGTTCATCCTCAGCCCGAGAGGCAATCCACCACACCACACTGGAGTAGGGTATTACACCACAATGGTGGCCCGAACCAGTATAAATCTTGTGTCTCTTGCGTTGCGAGTTCGTCGAGCTAGCCTTTGAGATCGTGGCGAGGTTGAGGGCGTGATTCGGTAGGGGGAGATCTTCGTGCGCACCCCAGTGTTCGAACCTCAAGGGTTTTGCCGGAACCCGAAATCCGACATAGCCAAACTAGTTGCATAAATCCCACCAAATAAATCTCCATCTTTAGAATTAAGATGTAACCTCCTCGCAATAATGGCCCCCAAGTTATAACGCTTATCACCTAACAACGCACACTTGAGGACACTAAGATCTGGAACGCAAAGGTGGCTATGCTCATGCTTACCATTAATGCATCTACCTATAAAGAGAGCAAAATAATGTATGGAAGGAAAGTGAATGCTCCCTATGGTAGATTGTGTGATATTTTTAGTTTCTCCCATAGTGATGCTAGCAAGGAAATCATTGTATTCAGCTTTGTGAGGCTCACTAAGAAGGCCCCATTGTGGGATTTTGCAAGCAGTATTGAAATCCTCAAGGTCCATGGTATATGATTCATCATAAAGATTAAACAAAACATATGGGTATTGCGCTTAGATGAAAATTCAAACCTCCGCACAAAGGAATCGGTGAGGTGATAGTATCGTCGGCACTTCTCTAACACGAAGTCCTCAAGGTCGGCATTTCGTACGTATGCATCAAACTCATACTTGAAACCTGCATGAACCATGAATTCATCCGACGGCCATTCACAAGGCCTCACTTGAGCTTCCCTTGGTGGTTCAAGGTCCGGCTCACGTGTCGCGAGCCTCGGTGCTTGCTTCCTCGAAGAACAACCTTGGTACATTTTCCTAGACATTCTTGTTCCTCTGAAAAATTTCTGAAATTTTTAGTGACTCAAAATAAAAGTGAACCAGACTCAACGAGATTGATAGCAACTGCTCCTACAAGTGTCTAGAAGCTAAATCATGCATCAAAACTACTTTGGACCATATAAATTTGACATGCAAGCTCAAGAACAAGGTCACCACGGCAGAATTTTTTTGCAAGAAATAAAGCACTAGACCGAAAACTAATTGGACCAATGCAGGAGTCACATACCAAAGAACAATCCCCCAAAACAGTTTTGCAAATGGAGCTTTGCACAAGGAGATCGAAAATGGCAGCAAGATGAGCAAGAACGCGGGTTTGAGCTACGGGATAATTTTTTCTGGAGGAAGACGAAGTGGATGGGTGCTGGAATAAGTGGAGGGGACCCACGTGGGACCCATAAGGCACGGGGCACGCCCTCCACCCTCGTGGTCCACTGGTGCACACCCCTGGTGCAAGTTCAGTGCCGAAATTCTTAAATATTCTATAAAAAATCGTACTAAATTTTCAGGGCATTTGGAGAACTTTTATTTTTGGGACATTTTTTATTGCACGGATAATTCAGAAAATAGACAAAAAATACTATTGTTGCTTTATTTATTCTAAATAACAGAAAGTAAAAGGTGGGTACAGAGAGTTGTGCTTTCTAAATTCATCCCTCCCATGCTCATCTAAAGGAATCCATTAACAAGGTTGACCAAGTCTTATTAACAAACTTCTACTGAGTGACATGAAACCGGAGAATTTTCGAATAACACTAGGTTACCTCAACGGGGATATGCATGTCCCCAACAATAAGAATATCATATTTCTTTTTGACAGTAGGAAGAGGGAATTCAAAACCTCCAATAGTAATAGTTGAATTTTTTCCAATAGAATTGGTACTATGAACTTGAGGTTGTTTCTTTGAAAAGTGTACTGTATGCTCATTACCATTAACATGAAAAGTGACATTGCCTTTGTTGCAACAAATAACAGCCCTTGCAGTATTCAAAAAGGGTCTACCAAGGATGATCAACATACGGTCATCCTCGGGAATATCAAGAATAACAAAGTCTGTTAAGATAGTAACGTTTGCAACCACAACAGGCACATCCTCACAAATACCGATGGGTATAGTAGTTGATTTATCATCCATTTGCAAATAAATTTTAGTAGGTGTCAACTTATTCAATTCAAGTCTACGATACAAAGAGAAAGGCATAACACTAACACCGGCTCCAAGATCACATAAAGCAGTTTTAACATAGTTTCTTTTAATGGGGCATGCTATAGTTGGTACTCCTGGATCTCTTAGTTTCTTTGGTATTCCGCCCTTAAAAGTATAATTAGCAAGAATGGTGGAAATTTCAGCTTCTGGTATCTTTCTTTTATTAGAAACAATATCTTTCGTATACTTAGCATAAGGAGACATTTTCAGCATATCAGTCAAACGCATACGCAAAAAGATAGGTCTAATCATTTCAGCAAAGCGCTCAAAATCCTCATCTCCTTTTTCTTGGATGGTTTAGGAGGAAATGGCATGGGTTTCTGAACCCATGGTTCTCTTTCTCTACCATGTTTCCTAGCAACGAAGTCTTTCTTATCGTAACGTTGATTCTTTGATTGTGGGTTATCAAGATCAACAACAGATTCTATCTCAACATCATTATCATTACTAGGTTGAGCATCAACATGAACATCATCATTAACATTATTACTAGGTTCATGTTCATTACCAGATTGTGTTTCAGCATCAGAAATGGAAATACCATTGGGATTCTCAGGTGTTTCTATAATAGGTTCACTAGAAGCATGCAAAGTCATATCAGTTTTATTTTTCTTTTTATTACTAGGACTAGGTGCATCAGTATTAATTCTCTGAGAATCCTACTCAACTCTCTTAGGATGGCCCTCAGGATACAAAGGCTCCTTGGTCATTTTACCACCTCTAGTCATAACCCTAACAACATTATCATTATTCTTACTATTCAACTCATTAAGGAAATCATCACGTGCCTTAAGTACTTGTTCTACTTGAGTTGTAACCATGAAAGCATGTTTACTAATAAGCTTAAGATCATTAACATTTCTACTCATATAATCACCTAAGTGGTCAAGCATGTAAGCGTCACGTTTCAATTGTCTACTAACATAAGCATTGAAGTTTTCTTGTTTAATCTTAAAATTATCAAACTCATCCAAGCATTGACTAGCAGACTTATTATGAGGAATATCACCTTCATCAAATCTATAAAGAGAATTTACCTCTACCACCTGTGTCGGGTTATCAAGACCATGTATTTCTTCAATAGGCGGTAGATTTTTAACATCTTCAGCTTTAATACCTTTTTCTTTCATAGATTTCTTTGCCTCTTGCATATCTTCAGGATTGAGAAATAGGATACCCCTTTCTTCGGAGTTGGCTTAGGAGTTGGTTCAGGAAGATTCCAATCATTATCATTACTCAATATATTATTCAATAGCAATTCAGCTTGCTCAATAGTTCGTTCCCTGAAAACATAACCAGCACAATTATCTAGGTGGTCCCTAGAAGCATCGGTTAGTCCACTATAAAAGATATCAAGTATTTCATTTTTCTTGAGAGGATGATCAGGCAAAGCATTAAGTAGTTGGAGAAGCCTCCCCCAACCTTGTGGGAGACTCTCTTCTTCAAATTGCACAAAGTTAAACATTTCCTTTAAAGCAGCTTGTTTCTTATGAGCAGGGAAATATTTTTCAGAGAAGTAGTAAATCATATCCTGGGGACTACGCACACAACCAGGAGCAAGAGAATTAAACCATACTTTCGCATCACCCTTTAACGAGAAAGGAAACAACTTAAGAATATAGTAATAGAAAATTTTTCCCTCATGAGCAAATAGGGTGGCTATATCATTCAATTTAGTAAGATGTGCCACAACAGTTTCAGATTCATAACCATAGAAAGGATCAGATTCAACCAAAGTAATTAACTCAGGATCGATAGAGAATTCATAATCCTTATTAGTAACAAAGATAGGTGAAGTAGCAAACTTAGGATCATGTTGCATTCTAGCATTCAAAGATTTTTCTTTAAGCTTAGCTAACAGTTTCTTAAGATCATCTCTATCATTGCAAGAAAAAAGTCTCTAGCAGTTTCTTCATCCATAATATAACCCTTAGGTACAATAGGCAATTCATATCTAGGGGGAGAATCATAATCTTCAGTATCAATAATATCATCAGTTTATGTTATTTCATTTTCTCTAACCCTAGCAAGTTGTTCATCAAGAAATTCACCTAGTGGCACAGTATTATCAAGCAAAGAAGTAGTATCATCATAAGCATCATTCATAGTTGTCGGATTTCGGGTTCTGCAAACCCTTGAGAGGTTCAAACTCTGGGGTGCGTGCGAAGAACTCGACCTCTGCAGTCTGTCTACTCGCCAATCTCTCGGCCTAGCTCGATGAACTGGAAGGAAACGGGACACAACAGTTTACCCAGGTTCGGGCCACCTTGTTGTGTAAAACCCTACTCCTGCTTTGTAGTGGATTGGCCTCGAGGGGCTGAGGATGAACTAGTACAGTAGGAGAACAACCTCAGGAGGAGGCGTGTTCTTGTGCTGGTGGGAGAGGATGATCTCCAGGACCTGGAACCCCCTCTATGGTGCTCACTAGCCCTATTTATAGTGGCCTTGGTCCTCTCCCCAAATGTAAGGTGGGAAGGGATCCCACAATGGCCAAATTCGAAGGAAGACAACTAGTACATGCTATCCTGACAAAAGTAGTCTTCGCTTGCAAAAGCCTCTGGTCGTGACACCGTGGTGGGCTCGGTGATGACCTCCGTCCTGCCGTCCTGGCGGTCTTGGTCTCATTGCACCGTAATGGAAACCTTTGGCTGATTCCTCAGGACTCCGCGCCTGTGCTTGCTCTTTAGCACCGAAGAGGAAACTCTTACACTGCGCCCACTGGCGCCCGCACTCCCCACCATGTTTGTCGGCCAACATCTCACATCCTTGCTCCCTGGAATTGCATCACAGAGAAACATCGTTTGGCCATTTCCGATAGAGCTCACCACCATGAATGAAGTAGGCAGTGGCCTGTCGAGCCACGCGCTCCGCGTCTTCCTCATTCTCCGGCAGGGTCCCCTGAAGCAGGTACGCCTTGAACTCTTCGGTCCAGCACCCCTCCTGAGGTTCAAGTGCGAGGAGTAGACGTGCTCCCAAGGTTGGGCCACAAGCGGGGGCTCCCGAGAGGGGTGCTGGGGGGAGCTCCTCCTGAGGCGATGTTGGTGCCGCAGCTGGAGGGGCTGCCGACGGCCTGAAGAGCCGCTCTTCAAAGACGCCAGGCTCCTGAGGCAGGCGCCGGGACGCCCTCTTGGCGATATCGTCTACTTCCTTGTTCGTGCCGCGGGGCACGTGCTGCAGTTCTAGGCCCAAGAATTGGTTTTCAATTTTGCGTACCTCCACAAGGTATGCCTCCATGTGTTCGTCCTTCGGCTCGTATACTTTGTTGGAGAAGTTGAACAGGAGCTGGGAGTCGCCCTTGATGGTGAGGCGCTTCACTACCAAGGCTGCCGTAGCCTTGAGACCGGCGATCAAGGCTTCGTACTCCGCGATGTTGTTGGAGACCTTCTCACCCTCCTGGAAGCAGAGCTGCATGGCGTAGTAGAGCTTGTCCTGGGTGGGCGAGATTAGCACGGCTCCAGCCCCCGCGCCCTGGCACGCGAATGCGCCGTCGAAGTACATGACCCAGCCGTCCGGTGCCTCGCTTCCCGGCGAGAGGGGTCGATCCTCGCCCACTTCTGGGCTGGGAACGTCGGTCCATTCTGCCACGAAGTCGGCGAGCGCCGCACCCTTGATGACTCTGGTGGTGCTGAACTCCAACTAGAATGCCTGCAGTTTGATGTTCCACTCTGCGACCCTTCCCGCGACCTTGGGGCTCCGGAGCACCCTTTCCAGTGGGTAAGCTGAGACGGGCTTGATGGGGTGGCCTTGGAAGTAATGGTGCAGCTTGCGGGAGGCGATGAGGAGCGCGAGCCAGAGCTTTTGCGGCATGGGTAACGTGCCTGCGCATCGCGCAGCACCGTGCTGATGAAGTACACCGGGTGCTCGACGAGGGCGGAAGTGTTGGTGGGGTCTTGTACCTCCTGAGACCAGAGGACCTCAGGAGCTCGGCCGTCCTGAGGAGCTTGGTCTTCTGTTGGGGCAGCCGAGGCCTCAGGAGCGCCGTCCTGAAGCTGTGGCGTCTTGACCGGGTGAGCGGAGGCGCTTGGTGGGCCCTTGGTCTGGCGCTCCTCCCGGACAGCCACCAGCGCTGCGCTGGCAGAGTGAGGCGTGGCGGCCAGGTAGAGCACCAGGGGCTCAAGGGGACGTGGCGCTACATTCACCGGTGGGCTAGTGAGGTATCTCTTGAGGTCTTGGAATGCCGCGTCAGCCTCCGGAGTCCACTCGAACGTCCCCTTCTTTTTCGTTAGCTTGAAGAACGGGAGGGTTGAGGGTGTCCTGGATTAAGGGGTCCTCGGGCATCCGGGCTATGTAACATGGGCCGGACTAACGGGCTGCGAAGATACAAGATAGAAGGCTTCCCCCCGTGTCCGGATGGGACTCTCCTTGGCATGGAAGGCAAGCTTGGCGTGCGGATATGAAGATTCCTTTCTCTGTAAACTGACTCTATACAACCCTAGCCTCCTCCGGTGTCTATATAAACCGGAGGGTTTAGACCGTAGAGGCGGTCATAATCATACAGGCTAGACATCTAGGGTTTAGCCATTACGATCTCGAGGTAGATCAACTCTTGTAACCCCTATACTCATCAAAGTCAATCAAGCATGAAGTAGGGTATTACCTCCATTAAGAGGGCCCGAACCTGGGTAAACATTGTGTCCCCTGCCTCCTGTTACCCTCGATCCTTGATGCACAGTTCGGGACCCCCTACCCGAGATCTGCCGGTTTTGACACCGACATTGGTGCTTTCATTGAGAGTTCCACTGTGCCGTCATCGAAAGGCTCGATGGCTCCATCAATCATCTACAACAACACTGCCACGAAGGAGATTTGCCTCCCCGGACAGGTCTTTGTATTCGGCGGCTTCGCACTGCATGCCAACTCGGTTGGCCACCTAGAGCAGATCGACAGCTACGCCCCTGGTCACTAGATCAGTTTTGGAAATCTGAACTATGTCGCTGATATCCGAGGAGACTTGATCTTCCAAGGGTTCGTGGCCCCAACCACCACTCCGGCCTTAGTTCCGGAGCGCGTCACCAGGTCCGAAGACGGGAGTCTAGAGCCCGCCGGACTCTCTATGGCCTTAGAGCTCAACACCGGAAAACCGGACAGAATAGCGTCTCCGGCAGTCATCACAAAGCCGGACTCTTCTCCGGACAATAACTCCGAACCCTGGAAGTCTGCGTCATGCGAGCTCGGCCCGGAAACTTCTGTCCCCGTCCAAACCTCACTCTTAAACGAGGCTTTGGACTTAATGCGACCCCTCACCATCACAGAGGAACCGCTTCCGAATTGCGCCCAGCCCGGACTAGGGGCTGAAAATAGGGAATTTACTTCCCACCCACCACCCACTTTATAGCCACTGTCGAGGATCTTACCGACATGCTTGACTACGCCTCCGAAGACATCGACGGTATGGACGACGATGCCAGAGAGGAGCAGGCCCCAAATCCGCCGTTCACCGTACGCTGGACGGCCACTTCCTCACACGACGTGTACATGGTGGACACACCTAAAGAAGGTGACGGCGATGAGGAGAAGGACCTAGTCGAGGATAAACCTCCGGAGATACCAACAAAACATCAACGTCAGCGGCGCCGCTCTAAATCGCAGCAGAAACAATGATACTCCGGAGAACGCCGAAGACCAAGAAGACCCCATCGAACCAACATCCGAACAGGATGATCGGGAGGACGGGCAAGTCGACCCTGATGAGCAAGCAGGGAATGAATACTCGGAGGATAGCAACTATCTACCACTCTCCGAGGATGATGTGAGCCTCGGCGACGAAGACTTTATCGTGCCAGAGGAACCCCTCGAACAAGAGCGCTTTAAGCGCCGACTAATAGCCACGGCAAGAAGCCTAAAAAGAAACAGCAGAAGCTTCAAGCTGACCAAGATCTGCTCAACGACAGAGGGACTAATGTCCTAGCAACCGAAGAATACGGCCACGAACGCCCAACAAAGAGTTACCCGAAGCATAAGCTGCTACCCCAATTTGACGAAGTGGCGCTGGAGCCTATACCACCCACACGTAACGCGGCTAACGGACCTGACCGACCACCACGTGGCCGGGATAGAACGGCAACTCAAGCCGAACACCAGCCCGCACCACCTCGCTGTAAAAGCAAAGAAACAACAACTCGGGGATACACATATGACCTACGACAGGACCTGGAAAATAGAATAGGTCAGACCAGATCAATCTACGGATCACGGGGGCGTGCCCCGGTGCTAGAAGACGGCTATCAAGCCTAGCATGACAAGCATAACCACGCCCGGGCCGAAAACCGCATACGGACTTCATTCGAACTGCATCATGACATGGCCCGATACAGAGGCGCCGCACACCCCCTATGCTTCACCGATGAGGTAATGGAGCACCAATTCCCAGAAGGGTTTAAACCCGTGAAAATTGAATCATACGACAACACAACAGATCCCGCAATATGGATTGAAGATTTTCTTCTCCACATTCACATGGCTCTCGGTGATGATCTACACGCCATCAAATACCTTCCCCTAAAACTTAAGGGGCCAGCTCGGCAATGGTTAAACAGCCTCCCAGAAAACTCTATTGGAAGCTGGGAAGACTTGGAAGATGCCTTTAGAGAAAACTTCCAAGGCACTTATATCCGGCCTCCGGATGCCGATGACCTTAGTCATATAGTCCAACAGCCCGGAGAGTCGGCCAGGAAATTCTGGACCAGGTTCCTAATTAAAAAGAACCAGATTGTTGACTATCCGGACGCCGAAGCCCTAGCGGCCTTTAAACACAGAATACGCGATGAATGGCTCGCCCGACACCTCGGCCAAGAAAAGCCGAAGTGCATGGCAGCCCTTACAGCACTAATGACCCGCTTTTGCGCGGGCGAAGATATCTGGCTAGCCCGTAGCACCAACAGTACCAGCGACCCTGGCACTTCCGAAGCTAGAAACAGCAACGGAAGGCCCTGACGCAACAAACATAAGCGTCGAAGCAACAATGATAATACAGAGGATACGGTGGTCAACGCTGGATTTGGTGGCTCCGAATCCAGTCAACGGAAGAAGCCATTCAAGCGAAGCAAAGACGGTTCATCAAGCCTGGACCGAATACTTGATCGACCTTGCCAGATCGACGACACTCCTGACAAACCTGCCAACCACACCAACAGAAGTTGTTGGGTCTTCAAACAGGCCGGCAAGTTAAATGCCGAACATAAGGAGAAAGGGCCACCCAGCGAGGATGACGACGAAGGAACCTCGCGCACCGAAAACAGGGGGACAGAAGAAATTTCCCCCTGAAGTCAAAACGGTGAATATGGTATACGTCATTCATATCCCCTAGAGGGAGCGCAAGCGCGCGCTAAGGGACGTCTATGCGATAGAGCCAGTCGCCCCAAAATTCAACCCATGGTCGGCCTACCCGATCACCTTCGATCGCAGGGACCATCCGACCAGTATCCGTCACGGAGGTTCGGCCGCGTTAGTCCTCGATCCAATCATCGATGGATTCCACCTTACGCGAGTCCTCGTGGACGGCGGCAGTAGCCTTAACCTGCTCTATCAGGACACAGCCCACAAGATGGGTATTGATCCGTCAAGAATCAAGCCCACTAAAACTACCTTTAAAGGAGTAATACCTGGTGTAGAGGTCCGCTGCACGGGCTCAATCACATTGGAGGTCGTCTTCGGCCCGCCGGACAACTTCCACAGCGAAGACTTGATCTTCGACATCGTCCCCTTCCGCCGTGGCTACCATGCACTGCTCGGACGAACCGCGTTCGCTCGCTTCAATGCAGTCCCGCACTATGCCTATCTCAAACTAAAGATGCCCGGACCACGCGGTGTTATAACAGTCAATGGAAACATGGAACACTCCCTTCGTACTGAGGAGCACACCGCGGCCCTGGCAGCGGAAGTACAGGGTCGCCTTATCAAGCCAACTATTACATCGGCGGCCAAGTCCTAGGACACCGTCAAACGAGTCCGGACTACCCCACAGTACGACAGTCCAGCTCGTCAGGAGCTCGATTAGCAATTCGGCCTCCATCTCAGCCCCTACAAAATTGTGGCATATGTACCACGCGTACATAATTATGCACTAAAAATACCATGGGAAAGGATGGAGGCATAATAAAGATAAGGTCCACAATACGGCTAGACCCTATCAGGACACTCATATTTCCTTTTTCTCTTCTTTTTATTTTTCCAGGTTCCCTACAACCCACATCACCTTTTCGACGGTACCAAGGCCTCTTTTCGAGGCCTATTATGAAAACACCGATCGATGATCCTCTCGAAGGACAATACACCAAGGAGAAAAGCAGCATAGACGCATGACAGAGTACCTAGCGGATCTTTAAAGATCACCTCGTCTGTTTTCAGGACACATACACAGCTTTCCCTTGTGTTCGGCATGTAAAAAAGCCTTGTCGCTTATTGCACTATTTGTACCAATACATTTTGACGTACCAATCAGACTATAACGGAAACAGTTTTTAGCCCAACCTATGCGGTGTTGGCTTATCTCTTAATATGTGTTTCCCTGTTTTTGTCCGATTGTCATGTACACCTCGGTACGACTTAAATCGCCAGGGGCTCTTAAGCCACGTACATTTTTAAAAAATACTAAAACAGAGTCCAAACACTTTCATAGTGCAATTCGGCGTCCCAAATATGGCATTATATGCATTGGCTCTGTATCATGTCTTTGGTCAATAGTTGGGTTGCCATGCTCCTGTGGTTGCTACCTTACGTTCCGCTTGATCGGCTAAGGTAGTAAAGGGAGAACTACTGCAATTGTGTTTCTGGTTCATCCGGACAAACACCTCAGTAGAGAAAGCCGAAAACTGACTGTCATGATGCGGCGAGAGCTAGTCAGCTATTCGGTGACCAAGTATAAATCTCTCGCAATTTTTTCCGCATTATGCGATATGCCGGCCTCCACCCGGCCAGGCATTCACATCACCCAAGTTCGGATAATCGAACAATACTAGGGGCTGCGCCGACACTCCCATTGTAAAATTCCTATGGCTAAGTGAGAGCAATAAAGCCACATAGTCCGATTGCCTGGTTCGCCACACTAACACCTCCTTCACGGACAAAGACGTTGGGTCAAGTGTGTTTAGGTGCTATCCCGAACACCCCCGTACTACCTACGTGGGGGCTGAAGCCAATGACTGGCCAACTCTCAGATGTCGTAAATAGCCGCACAGGAGGAGATATTTTAAAGTAAAACAAGCAACATATCATACACAAGCCTTGTTTCATAATACAGGATTGGACATCTTAGATACATTCATTCAAAAATGACGTCTTTCGAACACTGGCCCTCTACAATGCGGGATCCTTTCAGGACATCATCGAAATACCGCTTCGGCGTGCGGTTCTCTTTGCCTGCGGGTGGTCCTTTGGTTGCGAGCTTGACGGCGTCCATCTTCGCCCACTGCACCTTGACACGGGCGAAGGCCATCCGCGCACCTTCGATGCAGACCGACCGCTTCACGGCATCAAGCCGAGGGCAGGCACTGACCAAACGCCTCACGAGACCGAAGTAGCTACTGGGCATGGTTCGGCGGGCCAAAGACGGATTATCAAATCCCTCATGGCCAATTCGGCTACCCTATGCAGTTCGGTCAACTGCTTCAGCTGATCGCTGAGGGGCATGGGATGTTCTGCCGCAAGGTACTGCAACAAGAATAGCTTCTCCGTTGAGCTCCCTCTTCGGCCTGGAAGAACTCCACAACATTAGCAATACTCCGGGGCAGGTCCGCAAAGGCTCCTGGAGAACTCCAAATCCGGGTTAGCAAGATATACCTTTTCCTCACAAATTTGCTATGCATGTTAAAGGCCTTACCCGCTGCAATCTGCTTTCCCTCTTGGATCTCCCGGACAGTGCTTTGGGCTTCAGTCCGGGCCTCCTATGCACTTTGGAGGGCCTTAGAAAGTTCGGAATTTTGATCCGAAATCTTGCGCTCTAAGGACTCAGATTTGTTTATCGCATCCTTGAGCTCTTGCTGGACTTCCTCCACCCATGCTTCATGTTTCAGGCGGGAGGCTCGCTCCTCCTCCGCCTCCTTCTTGGCTTCGGCCAATGCGTTCTTGAGGGTCTTGACCTCCGCTGCGTCAGCTATGAGCATTATTATAAAAGCTCATTAAGATAACAATTCAGAGCTGATTTCATTTCAGACATGTTTTTGGTGTCACATACCTTGTTTTTCCTCTAACTTCTGCCTAGCTCGGACACTTCGGTGGCATGGGAAGCTGACGCTTGCATTACAGCCTGTTTTTCAAACAGATATGTATGTTAATACCCCGGATGAATTACTAGATCCCATGTTCGGCTTTTCTTTGTGAACACCGCACAACGTCTCAGGGGCTACTATCTATACACAGGCATTCGTCTTATACATAGCTAAAAGGCATTGTAAAGCACATACCTCAAAGCCTCTTAAAAGGCTAGTGTAGGCTTCGTTCAATCCGCTTTTCGTGGACTGAACCTTTTCAGTCACCGTACCCATAAGGGTATGATGTTCTTCCACAATGGTGGTGCTCTGAAGCGCCCCCATCAGAGTGTCCGGCACCTCCGCATTGACAGAAGTCGCCGATGGGGTGATCGTGCCCCCTTCTTTCGAAAGGAGGCTGCTCATTTAACTCCGGAGCCGTGTGGGTCTCCGGAATGACATTTGGTTGGGGGCCAAACTGGACATGGCCCCCGTCTCCAGTCTCCATGGGGGTCGGTTCCCCCATGTTCTCGGTCGCAGGGGTATCACCCTTTGGCGCCGTCTTGGCAGCCTCCTGCACCTCTCCCTATCTTGGAAGGGTCCTTCGGGACAGCACCTTGGTGTTATCCGCAGCAGTGGGGGAGGAGGCTGGTGGAGGTGATTCGCTCTCCATCATGTTTGGACCCAGCGAGTTCCCAGAAGATGAAGATCGCTGGGGGAGGACATGAACCGGACTGCAGCATACAATTTAAACATGTTACAACCACAAGGCAAAAAGCCAGACATATATAGTACCTCTGAATACTTACGATCCGGCCAGGGGCTTCGGCTTGGGGCGCCATTCATCGGCGTCAGACTCGGAGTCATCTGTAAGGGAAGTTCTCCCTTTCTTGGACGCCTCCGCCTGTAGATCAGCGGAGGCTGCCCTCTTCTTCTTCTCCCCCTTGGGGGGGATGGCTCTCTTCCTCCTCCTCTTCCTCTTCGTCAGGGGAGGAGAGGGTTTTGGTGTCCTCGGACACTACGTCTGAAGCACCTTTACGGCGGAGGCCACTCTTGGCCTCCTTGCCCTTCTTCTTGGCCTTCTTTTCCGGCACCTGGTACGGCGTCGGGACCAGCATCCTCGTCAACAGTGGAATAGCTGGGTCTTCGGGCAGCAGAGCCGAAAAGTGAATCCGTTCCGCTTTCTTCGTCCAGCCCTGCGGAAAGAATGGGGAGTTTAGTATGCTCCGTGGACTTGCAAGGTAAGGTTATCAAAGAACTTACGGGGGTCACAGCGTGGGTGCAGTCGTAGCCGAGGTCTTCGGTTGTCTCCGGCCACGACTTCTGGGTCTTGAAAAGCAGCTTCCACATGTCTTCGTGCTTTGTGCCGAAGAACCGCTGCAAGGTCCGAGGACCGGCCGGGTTGAACTCCCACATGAACTCTTGACGCGCCTGATAGGGGAGAATCGATCCGGCGGAAGAGCATCACCTGGATCACGCTGGCGAGGCTGGTATTCTTGTCTACCATGCTCTTGATACGCTTCTGCATTATCATCACCTCGTCCGATGACACCCAGTCCAGGCCCTTGTTGAGCCAGGATGCCAGCCGCATTGGAGGTCCGGACTTGAACTCAGTAGGAGCGGCCCATGTGGAGTCACGGGGCTCTGTGACATAGAACCACTCCTGCTGCCATCCCTTCACGGTCTCCACGAAGGTGCCCTTGGGCCAAGTGACATTGGAAGCTTTCTCACCATACTGCCTCCGCAATCCGCGTGCTGGCGGTCCACCACTTTCGGCTTCACGTTGAATACTTTGAGCCATAGGCCGAAGGGGGGGGGGGGAATGCGGAGGAATGCCTCACATACGACGATAAACACCGAAATGTTGAGGAAGGAATTCGGGGCTAGATCATGAAAATCTAGCCCGTAGTAAAACCTGAGGCCGCGGACGAAAGGATGAAGGGGAAACCCCAGTCCGCGGAGGAAATGAGGGATAAATACTACCCTCTCATTGGGCTTTGGTGTGGGGATGATCTACTTTTTGGCCGGGAGCCGGTGGGCGATCTCCTTGGCCAGGTACCCCGCTTCCCGGAGTTCCTTGACGTTTCTCTCCGCGACGGAGGAAGCCATCCACTTGCCCTGCGCTCCGGATCCGGACATGGCTGGAGTACTTTCTGGGAACGGAGAGGATTGAAGCTCGGGCACTGGAGCTTGAGGGCGGATGGGCCGAGGAAGAGGAAGGCGTGGGGTAAAAGGGGGAACCTTATCTCCTTATAAAGGCAGTAATATCATGCGTCCCCCACGAGCCTTAAAGCTCGCCTATTCCCAAGGGGTCGTGCGAAACGGAACGGTTGGGTTTCCCAAACCCGTATTGATGAGAATCCCGTAATAAGGGGGCACGATCTCTGCTTTGACAAGACGTGTCGCCGGAGGCTACGTCTCGAAACACGAAACGGGAGGCTGAAAAATGGTTTGAAATAATAAAATGGTCGGACGTAACGTCTCACCAGTAGAATAGTCAGGAGACAGAACTTATTTGTATTTTGCCCTTGTGATTCAGGGTTGTGACTATTGTACAGAGCCGGATATAGTACTGGTGATCAACTACTTTGAAGTGTTCGGAGGAGGAACACGCCTTGCAATGCCGAAGACAATCTGTGTACCGGACACATCGTCATTGAAGCCTGGTTCAGGGGCTACTAAGGGGTCCTGGATTAAGGGGTCCTCGGGCGTCTGGGCTATGTAACATGGACCGGACTAATGGGCTGCGAAGATACAAGATAGAAGGCTTCCCCCCGAGTCTGGATGGGACTCTCCTTGGCGTGGAAGGCAAGCTTGGCGTGCGGATACAAGATACAAGTTACAAGATAGAAGGCTTCCCCCCGTGTCTGGATGGAACTCTCCTTGGAGTGGAAGGCAAGCTTGGCGTGCGGATATGAAGATTCCTTTCTCTGTAAACCGACTCTGTACAACCCTAGCCCCCTCCGATGTCTATATAAACTGGAGGGTTTAGTCCATAGAGGGGATCATAACCATATAGGCTAGACATCTAGGGTTTAGCAATTACGATCTCGAGGTAGATCAACTCTTGTAACCCCTATACTCATCAAAGTCAATCAAGCAGGAAGTAGGGTATTACCTCCATTAAGAGGGCCCGAACCTGGGTAAACATGTGTCCCCTGCCTCCTGTTACCCTCGATCCTTAGACGCACAGTTCGGGACCCCCTACCCGAGATCTGCCGGTTTTGACACCGACAAGGGCGCGTTCGCCCAGCTTGGAGATGAAGCGCCCAAGCGAGGTCACTGTGACGCCCCCGATTCAATTGTACACTAATCGTGCACGCAAATGTGTACGATCAAGATCAGGGACTCACGGGAAGATATCACAACACAACTCTACAACATAAATAAGTCATACAACCATCATAATACAAGCCAGGGGCCTCGAGGGCTCGAATACAAGTGCTCGATCATAGACGAGTCTGTTGGAAATATGCCCTAGAGGAAATAATAAAATGGTTATTATTGTATTTCCTTGTTCATGATAATTGTCTATTGTTCATGCTATAATTGTATTAACTGGAAACCGTAATACATGTGTGAATACATAGACCACAACATGTCCCTAGTAAGCCTCTAGTTGACTAGCTCGTTGATCAATAGATGGTTATGGTTTCCTGACCATGGACATTGGATGTCATTGATAACGGGATCACATCATTAGGAGAATGATGTGATGGACAAGACCCAATCCTAAGCATAGCACAAGATCGTGTAGTTCGTTTGCTAGAGCTTTTCTAATGTCAAGTATCGTTTCCTTAGACCATGAGATTGTGCAACTCCCGGATACTGTAGGAATGCTTTGGGTGTACCAAACGTCACAACGTAACTGGGTGGCTATAAAGGTGCACTACATGTATCTCCGAAAGTGTTTGTTGGGTTGGCACTAATCGAGACTGGGATTTGTCACTCCGTATGACGGAGAGGTATCTCTGGGCCCACTCGGTAATGCATCATCATAATGAGCTCAATGTGACTAATGAGTTAGCCACGGGATCATGCGTTACGGAACGAGTAAAGAGACTTGCCGATAACGAGATTGAACGAGGTATTGGGATACCGACGATCGAATCTCGGGCAAGTAACATACCGATAGACAAAGGGAATTGTATACGGGATTGATTGAATCCCTGACATTGTGGTTCATCCGATGAGATCATCGTGGAACATGTGGGAGCCAATATGGGTATCCAGATCCCGCTATTGGTTATTGGCTGGAGAGGTGTCTCGGTCATGTCTGCATGGTTCCCGAACCCGTAGGGTCTACACACTTAAGGTTCGGTGACGCTAGAGTTGTTATGGGAAATAGTATGTGGTTACCGAAGGTTGTTCGGAGTCCCGGATGAGATCCCGGACATCACGAGGAGTTCCGAAATGGTCCGGCAGTGAAGATCGATATATTGGACGAAGGGTATTGGAGTCCGGAAGTGTTCCGGGGGTACCAGGCTATGGCCAGCATGACCGAAAGGTATTTCGGGAGCCCCGGCAAGTGTTGGAGGGTCTCATGGGCCAAAGGGGAAGGGGCAAACCAGCCCACTAAGGGGTGGTGCGCCCCCCACACCGTTTCCCACGTTACTTGGGGAGGTGGGGCGCCTCCACCTGGCTTGGGAAGCAAGCCTCCACCTGCTTGGCTTGGGGGGCAAGTCTCCCTAGGATTTTCCCTAGGGAGATCCAATCTGCTTGGCCGCCGCCCCCTAGGGGAAACCCTAGGGATCCTCCCCTCTCCCCTTGCCCCTATATATAGTGGAGGGGTGGGAGGTCAGTTGCACCTCTTCCCTGGCGCAG
Source organism: Triticum aestivum (assembly GCF_018294505.1). Lineage (NCBI taxonomy): Eukaryota > Viridiplantae > Streptophyta > Magnoliopsida > Poales > Poaceae > Triticum > Triticum aestivum. The sequence continues at coordinate 210,726,839 of NC_057808.1, forward strand.
CCCTCCCTCCTCATACACCTCCTCCTTCTCCTCTGTAGTGCTTAGCGAAGCTCTGCCGGAGAACCACGAGCTCCATCGCCACCATGTCGTCGTGCTACTGGAGTTCTCCCTCAACTTCTCCTCTCCCCTTGCTGGATCAATAAGGAGGAGACTTCCCCGGGCTGTACGTGTGTTGAACGCGGAGGCGCCGTCCGTTCGGCGCTAGATCGGATCTTCCACGATTTGAATTGCTGCGAGTACGACTCCATCAACCGTGTTCTTGTAACGCTTCCGCTTAGCGATCTTCAAGGGTATGAAGATGCACTTCCTCTCTCTCGTTGCTAGCATCTCCTAGATTGGTCTTGGTGACACGTCGGAAAATTTTGAATTATTGCTACGTTCCCCAACAGTGGCATCATGAGCTAGGTCTATGCGTAGATTCTATGCACGAGTAGAACACAAAGTAGTTGTGGGCGATGATTTGTTCAATTTGCTTGCCATTGCTAGTCTTATCTTGATTCGGCGGCATTGTGGGATGAAGCGGCCCGGACCGACCTTACACGTACTCTTACGTGAGACAGGTTCCACCGACTGACATGCACTTGATGCATAAGGTGGCTAGCGGGTGTCTGTCTCTCCCACTTTAGTCGGATCGGATTCGATGAAGAGGGTCCTTATGAAGGGTAAATAGAAATTGGCATATCACCATTGTGGCTTTTGCGTTGGTAAGAAACATTCTTGCTAGAAACCCATAGCAGCCACGTAAAACATGCAACAACAATTAGAGGACGTCTAACTTGTTTTTGCAGGGTATATATGTGATGTGATATGGCCAAAAGGATGTGATGAATTATATATATGTGATGTATGAGATTGATCATGTTCTTGTAATAGGAATCACGACTTGCATGTCGATGAGTATGACAACCGGCAGGAGCCATAGGAGTTGTCTTAATTTATTATATGACCTGCGTGTCAATGAAAAACGCCATGTAATTACTTTACTTTATTGCTAACCGTTAGCCATAGTAGTAGAAGTAATAGTTGGCGAGACAACTTCATGAAGACACGATGATGGAGATCATGGTGTCATGCCGGTGACGAAGGTGATCATGCTGCGCCTCGAAGATGGAGATCAAAAGGCGCAAGATGATATTGGCCATATCATGTCACTTTATGATTTGCATGTGATGTTTGTCATGTTTACATCTTATTTGCTTAGAACAACGGTAGCATAAATAAGATGATCCCTCACTAAAATTTCAAGAGATGTGTTCCCCCTAACTGTGCACCGTTGCAAAGGTTCGTTGTTTCGAAGCACCACGTGATGATCGGGTGTGATAGATTCTAACGTTCACATACAACGGGTGTAAGCCAGATTTACACATGCGAAACACTTAGGTTGACTTGACGAGCCTAGCATGTACAGACATGGCCTCGGAACACAAGAGACCGAAAGGTCGAACATGAGTCGTATAGTAGATACGATCAACATGGAGATGTTCACCGTTGATGACTAGTCCGTCTCACGTGATGATCGGACACGGTCTAGTCGTTTCGGATCATGTATCACTTAGATGACTAGAGGGATGTCTATCTAAGTGGGAGTTCATTAAATAATTAGATGAACTTAATTATCATGAACATAGTCAAAAGGTCTTTGCAAATTATGTCGTAGCTTACGCTTTGGTTCAACTGTTTAAGATATGTTCCTAGAGAAAATTTAGTTGAAAGTTGATAGTAGAAATTATGCGGACTGGGTCCGTAAACTGAGGATTATCCTCATTGCTGCGCAGAAGGCTTATGTCCTTAATGCACCGCTCGGTGTGTGAACCTCGAGCGTCGTCTGTGGATGTTGCGAACATCTGACATACATGTTTCGATGACTACGTGATAGTTCAGTGCGTAATGCTAACGGTTTAGAATTGAGGCACCAAAGACGTTTTTGAAACGTCGCAGAACATATGAGATGTTCCAAAGACTGAAATTGGGATTTCAGACTAGTGCCCACATCAAGAGGTATGAGACCTCTGACAAGTTTCTTAACCTGCAAACTAAGGGAGAAAAGCTCAATCGTTGAGCATGTGCTCAGATTGTCTGAGTACTACAATCGCTTGAATCGAGTGGGAGTTAATCTTCCAGATGAGATAGTGATGGTTCTCCATAGTCACTGCCACCAAGCTATTAGAGCTTCGTGATGAACTATAACATATCAGGGATAGACATGATGATCCTTGAGCGACTCGCGACGTTTGACACCGCGAAAGTAGAAATCAAGTAGGAGCATCAATTGTTGATGGTTAGTAAAACCACTAGTTTCAAGAAGGGCAAGGGAAAGAAGGGATACTTCATGAAACAGCAAATCAGTTGCTGCTCTAGTAAAGAAACCCAAGGTTGAACCCAAACCCAAGACTAAGTGCTTCTGTAATGAGGGGAACGGTCACTGAAGCAGAACTACCCTAGATACTTAGTAGATGAGAAGGCAGGCAAGGTCGACAGAAGTATATTGGATATACATTATATTAATGTGTACTTTACGAGTACTCCTAGTAGCACCAGGGTATTAGATATCGGTTCGGTTGCTAAGTGTTGGTAACTCGAAATAAAAGGCTATGGAATAAACGGAGACTAGCTAAAGGTGAGATGACGATATGTGTTGGAAGTGTTTCCAAGGTTGATGTAATCAAACATCATACGCTCCCTCTACCATCGGGATTGGTATTAAACCTAAATAATTGTTATTTTGTGTTTGCGTTGAGCATACACATGATTGGATTATGTTTATCGCAATACAGTTATTCATTTAAGGAGAATAATGGTTACTCTGTTTATTTGAATAATACCTTCAATGGTCTTGCACCTAAAATGAATGGTTTATTGAATCTCGATCGTAGTGATACACATGTTCATGCCAAAAGATATAAAATAGTAATGATAGTACCACATACTTGTGGCACTGCCATTTGAGTCATATTGGTATAAAACGCATGAAGAAGCTCCATGTTGATGGATCTTTGGACTCACTCGTTTTTGAAAAGATTGAGACATGCGAACCATGTCTATTGGTAGATATGCATGAAGAAACTCCATACAGATGGATCGTTTGGACTTACTTGATTTTGAATCACTTGAGACATGCAAATCATAACACATGGGCAAGATGACTGAAAGGCCTCGTTTTCAGTAAGATCGAACAAGAAAGCAACTTGTTGGAAGTAATACATTTTGATGTGTGCAGTCCAATGAGTGCTGAGGCACGCAGTGGATATCGTTATGTTCTTACTTCACAGATGCTTTGAGTAGATGCTGAGTATATTTACTTGATGAAACACAAGTCTGAATTATTTAAAGGTTCAAGTAATTTCAGAGTGAAGTTGAAGATCGTCGTGACAAGAGGATAAATGTCTGTGATATGATCATAGAGATGAATATCTGAGTTACGAGTTTGGCACACAATTAAGACATTGTGGAAATTGTTTCACAACTAATACCGCCTGGAACACCATAGTGTGATGGTGTGTCCGAACATCATAACTGCACCTATTGGATATGGTGCATACCATGATATCTCTTATCGAATTACCGCTATCGTTTATGGGCTAGGCATTAGAGACAACCGCATTCACTTTAAATAGGGCACCACGCAATTCCGTTGAGACGACACCATATGAACTATGGTTTAGAGAAACATAAGTTGTCGTTTCTTAAAAGTTTGGGGCTGCGACGCTTATGTGAAAAAGTTTCAGGCTGATAAGCTCGAACCCAAAGCGGATAAATGCATCTTCATAGAATACCCAAAACAGTTGGGTATACCTCCTATTTCAGATCTGGAAGCAAAAGTGATTGTTTCTAGAAACGGGTCCTTTCTCGAGGAAAAGTTTCTCTCAAAAGAATTGAGTGGGAGGATGGTGGAGACTTGATGAGGTTATTGAACCATGACTTCAACTAGTGTGTAGCAGGGCACAGGAAGTTGTTCCTGTGGCACCTACACCAATTGAAGTGGAAGCTTATGATAGTGATCATGAAACTTCGGATCAAGTCACTACCAAACCTCGTAGGTCGACAAGGATGCGTACTACTTCAGAGTGGTACATAATCCTGTCTTGGAAGTCATGTTGCTAGATAACAATGAACCTACGAGCTATGGAGAAGCGATGGTGGGCCCGGATTCCGACGAATGGCTTGAGGCCATAAAACCGAGAGGATCCATGTATGAAAACAAAGTATAGACTTTGGAAGAACTACTTGATGGTCGTAAGGCTGTTGGGTGCAGATGGATTTTAAAAGGGAAGACAGGCAATGATGGTAAGTATCACTATTAAGAAAGCTCGACTTGTCGTTAAGATGTTTTCCGACAAGTTCAAGGAGTTGACTACGATGAGATTTTCTCACTCGTAGCGATGCTAAGAGTCTGTTGGAACTATATTAGCAGTTACTGCATTATTTATGAAATCTTGCAGATAGGATGTCAAAACATTGTTTCCTCGACGATTTTCTTGAGGAAAGGTTGTATGTGATACAACCAGATGGTTTTGTCAATCCTGAAAGATGCTAACAAGTATGCAAAGCTCCAGCAATCCTTCTAACGACTGGAGTAAGCATCTCGGAGTTGGAATGCACGCTTTGATGAGATGATCAAAGATTTTGGATTTTTACAAAGTTTATGAGAAACTTGTATTTCCAAAGAAGTGAGTGGGAGCAGTATAGAATTTTTGATGAGTATATGTTGTTAACATATTGTTGATCAGAAATGATGTAGAATTTCTGGAAAGCATACAGGGTTATTTGAAAAGTGTTTTTCAATGGAAAACCTGGATTAAGCTACTTGAACATTGAGCATCAAGATCTATAAGGATAGATCAAAAACGCTTAATAGTACTTTCAAATGAATACATACCGTGACAAGATTTTGAAGGAGTTCAAAATAGATCAGCAAAGAAGGAGTTCTTGGCTGTGTTACAGGGTGTGAGTATTGAGTAAGACTCAAGACCTGACCACAGCAGAAGAGAGAGAAAGGACGAAGGTCGTCCCCTATGCTTTAGACGTAGGCTCTACAATATGCTATGCTGTGTACCGCACCTGAAGTGTGCCTTGCCATGAGTTAGTCAAGGGGTACAATAGTGATCCAGGAATGGATCACATGACAGCGGTCGAACTTATCCTTAGTAACTAGTGGACTAAGGAATTTTCTCGATTATGGAGGTGGTAAAAGAGTTAGTCGTAAAGGGTTACGACGATGCAAACTTTGAGACTAATCCGGATGACTCTGAGTAGTAAACCGGATTCGTATAGTAGAGCAGTTATTTGGAATAGCTCCAAGTAGCGCGTGGTAGCTGCATCTACAAGATGACATAGAGATTTGTAAAGCACACACGGATCTGAATGTTGCAGACTCGTTGACTAAAACCTCTCTCGTAAGCATAACATGATCAAACCCTAGAACTCATTGAGTGTTAATCACATGGCGATGTGAACTAGATTATTGACTCTAGTAAACTCTTGGGTATTAGTCACATGGCGATGTGAACTTTGAGTGTTAATCACATGGTGATGTGAACTAGATTATTGACTCTAGTGCAAGTGGGAGACTGTTGGAAATATGCCCTAGAGGCAATAATAAAATGGTTATTATTGTATTTCCTTGTTCATGATAATTGTCTGTTGTTCATGCTATAATTGTATTAACTGGAAACCGTAATACATGTGTGAATACTGTCACATCCGTAGCTTCTGACATTGCACTAGGCTAACTTCATGTGTGCATCATGTTTAAACTTTGAAAGAAACTTGAAATGGGGATTGCCTAAACCCTAGCATTAAAGGAATTCACTAGGTTCAACCAAAATATTTCCAGTAAATCCAAATGGCTTTAAAAAATGTTCATCATTCTTGGAAAATGCTGGAAACAGTAACCAGAGGTGATGCACATTTTTCCATGACATATTTGGGCTCTGGATTAAATCATACTCTATTTGCATTTGGGCATTTAAATGTTATTAAATATTTTAAATGCTCAAATAATCATAAACTAAAATGTTTACTGTAGGATATATTCCCAACAGTGATCATGAGTAGTTTCATGATTTTTGGAAGTGTCTAAGTATTTTTAATAAAGCCCTAAAGACTACAGAATATTAGAAAACAGAAACAAATAAAAAAAGAGAGAAAGGAAACCTACCTGGCCTCACCTGTCGCAGCCCACCTGGCCGGCGCAGCCCAGCGCCGCTGCCAGTCATCTCCCACCTCTCGCCAGTAGGACGAGAGGCGTGTGGCTGCCGTGCGCGCCCACGCGCCCCGGCCACCTCCTGCTTGCCGCTTCTCCCTGGACGTCCCCGGAGACGCCACGCGCTCCCCTCGACCCCTCCCGCTCTCCCCCGTGCTCATTCCCTCCCCTGGACCTCTCTCTCTCACCCACCCGAACGGGTTCGTCGCCGCCGCTCGCCACCACCGCGGCCATCGCCTCCCCCTCGCCTCTCCGACATGCCCAGGAGCTCCGCCACCGTCGCCTACGTCTCTCTGTCGACTCACGCGACGCCAAACGCCCCGAAGCGCCGCCCCCGACCTCGTCTTCGTCGTTCGGCCGCCGAGATCGCCGGCGACCTCCCGTCTTCATCAGCTCCTCCCCGACCTCGCCGACCCGCTCGTCGTGACCGTGGTGAGCTGCTGGCCGTTTCCCCCCTCTCCGTTCTCTTCCTCGCATGCCGTAGCGACCGCACCAAGATCGACCGCACCCGCCGCCGCTTGCGCCCGCCGCCGACGCGGCCCCGGCAACCAAACAGCCCAGGCGTCGTGTCCAACATGCTCCCCGCCTCGCGTAGTTGTTGTAGGTGCCATGAACGCGCTGCCACGGCCACTGCAGCCCCGTAGACACAAACACCCGAACGCCAGCGCCGCCCCGAGCTCGTTTCCGGCGAGCTCCGTCCGTCCCCGCTGCTGCCGCATGCCGCTCTGGATGCGGGCGAGCCCCAGCTCCCCGCGCGTGCCCTCCTCTGCTCGATTGGGCGCCGGAGAAGCAATCCCGAGCCCTTCCGCCGTGTCTGCTACCGCCAGCGGCTAAACGCCGGTGGTTTAGCCCCGGTTGACCAGGGATTTGACCCCCCTTGGGTCATTGACATGTGGGCCCCGGCCCCACTGACATTTTGGTTAGGTTTAACTTAAGGCTAATTAACTATATTAATTAGCTGAGTCGATGACATATGGGTCCCACTGTCAGGTTTGACTCTGGTTAGGCGCTGTTGACCAGCTGACGTCACGGTGACGCAGTGCTGACGCAATAACTCATTTCTGGATTTATTTTTTATATAGGAAATTCCAGAAAATGTAGCAAACTTCTAAAAATCATAGAAAATAATCTATAACTCAGATTGAAAAGATTTATATATGAAAAATGATCAGAAAAATCCAATCTATCCATCTGTACTGGTTTCATGCATGTCTAAACAAGTTAACCTTGCTGTTTAGTTCAAAACATGATAAGGCACTATTTAAATTCATAATTTGAGTTTGGGATTGAACCTTTGGTTCAAAATGACCCAAACCCATCTGTTTGTAGTTGCATTAGCCAAAACACATTCATACTGCCATGTCTTAGCATGCATCATAATTGTTGCATTGCATTGATTGTGTTTCCTTCTCTGTTGCCGGTAATTGTCCCCTCTCGATAGCCGTGATTCCGACGATGAGTTCGATGACACCGATGAAGAACTATAATATCTTCAGAAGTGCCAGGCAAGCAAAAACCCCTTGTTCAATCCGATACAATCCCATTCTCTCGCTCCTGCTCTCTTCTACTGCATTAGGACAATCGATTCAACTGTTACATGCTGCGGTAGTTGAACCCCTTTTCCTCTGCATGACCTGTCATTGCCACAGTAAATAGATGAAACCCACTAGCATGAGTAGGAGTTGTTTGAGCCCTGATGTGCCTACTCATTCATGCTTGTTTGTCATGCCTGCTACTGCTTAGAGTTGAGTCGGGTCTGATTCATCGGGGATGAATTGGAATGGTGATGAACATGTCCTACTGTGTGTGAGCTAAGTGTGTGAACACGATTTGGTAAAGGTAGCGGTGAGAGTCCATGTAGGAGTACATGGTGGGTTGTCTCATTGAAGCCGTCCTCAGGAACTGAGTTCTGTGTTTGTGATCCATGATACAGTTACTACCACACATTGGGCCCGAAACCAATGGACCCTCTCGGCTTCTTAATCACCCTTGTCCTCTGTCCAGGAGTTGCAAGTAGTTTCTGGTGTTTGTAGTAAGCTGGAGGCCGTGGACAGTGCTGACCAAGGGGTGGGCTGTGATGCGGTAGGCTCGTGGCCCGGTGTACCGAGTCACCCGTTTGGTGTCTCGGGAACCCTGCACACATCGTTCGGGGCCGTATGTGGAAACCTCGGCGGGACTCCCTGCGGATGGAACCTGAATAGGCGATAAACCTGGACTAGAGACTTGAGTGTTTAGGTAGGTTGTGGCCGACTCCCTCGCCAGGCTTCCGCTTGAAGGTTGCCAAGGTACACGACGTGTACATGGTGGTAAGTGGCGAGAGCGTGTGTGACGAAGTACATCCCTGCAGGGTTAACATCATCTATTCGAATAGCCGTGTCCGCGGTAAAGGACTTCTGGGTTGCCTATAACAGTTCATAGACAAGTGAAAGTGGATACTCTAAAATGCGCAAGATAAGCGTGAGTGCTATGGATGGCGTTCTCGTAGGGAGACGGGAGCGGATCCATAGTGGTGTATTGATATGGTGAATATGTGGACTCGTGTGCGCCACCTCAAAAGAGTTGCTTGCAGTCGTAGTTCAGGATAGCCACCGAGTCAAAGCTGGCTTGCTGCAGTTAAACTCCACCACCCCCTTTGTTGATACCGATGCATTTGTAGAAAGCTCTGATGTAAGTCTTGCTGGGTACATTTGTACTCATGTTTGCTTAATTTATGTTTTGCAGAGAGACTTCAGTCTCGCTAGTAGTTCTGCGTGGACTTCGACGTTTAGCTTGTTACCTCAGCTACGATCTTGTGCCCTCGGCAGGATCTAGTAGATAGTCAGGCTTCTCAGCCTTTTTCATTTATAGTTGTCTGTACTCAGACATGTTAAGCTTCCGCATGTGTTTGACTTGTATGCTCTGAATGCTGGGTAGAGAGACCCATGTTTGTAATATCTCGCTCCTCGGAGCCTAATGAATAAATACTTGAGTCGTAGAGTTATGTTGTGATGCCATGTTGTATTTACACATATCGAGCATATTGTGTGTATGATTGAAATGCTTGGTATGTGTGGGATCCGACAACCTATTTGTTTATCCTTGGTAGCCTCTCTTATGGGGAAATGTAGTCTTGTGCTTCCATGAGCCATAGTAGTCCGCTACAGCCCGGTTCACCGGAGTCCTGCTAGCCCAGCACTACTGCTCCGGAACACTTGACTGGCCGGCATGTGATTCACTTCGTTCCTGTGTCTGTCCCTTCGGGGAAATGTCACGCGGTGACATCCGGAGTCCTGCCTAGCCTGCTACAGCCCGGGTTCCCGGAGTCCTGTTAGCCCAGTGCTACAGCCCGGATTCGCACGCTGCTGACCGACACGTTCGATGTTGATTCATGTATGCCTGTCCCCGTACGTTAGTGCCGCTTTGGGTTCACGACTAGCCATGTCAGCCCGGGTTCTCTGTCATCTGGATGCTAGCGACACTGTCATATACGTGAGCCAAAAGGCGCAAACGGTCCCGGGCCATGGTAAGGCGACACCCGTGGGAATACCGTGCGTGAGGCCGCAAAGTGATATGAGGTGTTACAGGCTAGATCGGTGTGACTTGGAATCGGGGTCCTGACAAATACATAGACCACAACATGTCCCTAGTAAGCCTCTAGTTGACTAGCTCGTTGATCAATAGATGGTTATGGTTTCCTGACCATGGACATTGGATGTCATTGATAACGGGATCACATCATTAGGAGAATGATGTGATGGACAAGACCCAATCCTAAGCATAGCACAAGATCGTGTAGTTCGTTTGCTAGAGATTTTCTAGTGTCAAGTATCGTTTCCTTAGACCATGAGATTGTGCAACTCCCGGATACTGTAGGAATGCTTTGGGTGTACCAAACGTCACAACGTAACTGGGTGGCTATAAAGGTGCACTACAGGTATCTCCGAAAGTGTCTGTTGGGTTGGCACTAATCGAGACTGGGATTTGTCCCTCCGTATGACGGAGAGGTATCTCTGGGCCCACTCGGTAATGCATCATCAGAATGATCTCAATGTGACTAATGAGTTAGCCACGGGATCATGCGTTACGGAACGAGTAAAGAGACTTGCCAGTAACGAGATTGAACGAGGTATTGGGATACCGACGATCGAATCTCGGGCAAGTAACATACCGATAGACAAAGGGAATTATATACGGGTTTGATTGAATCCCCGACATCGTGGTTCATCCGATGAGATCATCGTGGAACATGTGGGAGCCAATATGGGTATCCAGATCCCGCTATTGGTTATTGGCCGGAGAGGTGTCTCGGTCATGTCTGCATGGTTCCCGAACCCATAGGGTCTACACACTTAAGGTTCGGTGATGCTAGAATTGTTATGGGAAATAGTATGTGGTTACCGAAGGTTGTTCGGAGTCCCGGATGAGATCCCGGACATCACGAGGAGTTCCGGAATGGTCCGGCGGTGAAGATTGATATATTGGACGAAGGGTATTGGAGTCCGGAAGTGTTCCGGGGGTACCAGGCTATGGCCAGCATGACCGAAAGGTGTTTCGGGAGCCCCGACAAGTGTTGGAGGGCCTCATGGGCCAAAGGGGAAGGGGCAAACCAGCCCACTAAGGGGTGGTGCGCCCCCACACCCTTTCCCACGTTACTTCGGGAGGTGGGGCGCCTCCACCTGGCTTGGGAGGCAAGCCTCCACCTGCTTGGCTTGGGGGGCAAGTCTCCCTAGGATTTTCCCTAGGGAGATCCAATCTGCTTGGCCGCCGCCCCCTAGGGGAAACCCTAGGGCGCCTCCCCTCTCCCCTTGCCCCTATATATAGTGGAGGGGTGGGAGGTCAGTTGCACCTCTTCCCTGGCGCAGCCCTCCCTCCTCATACACCTCCTCCTTCTCCTCCGTAGTGCTTAGCGAAGCTCTGCCGGAGAACTACGAGCTCCATCGCCACCATGCCGTCGTGCTGCTGGAGTTCTCCCTCAACTTCTCCTCTCCCCTTGCTGGATCAAGAAGGAGGAGACGTCCCCGGGCTGTACGTGTGTTGAACGCGGAGGCGCCGTCCGTTTGGCGCTAGATCGGATCTTCCGCGATTTGAATTGCCGCGAGTACGACTCCATCAACCGCGTTCTTGTAACGCTTCCGCTTAGCGATCTTCAAGGGTATGAAGATGCACTTCCTCTCTCTCGTTGCTAGCATCTCCTAGATTGGTCTTGGTGACACGTAGGAAAATTTTGAATTATTGCTACGTTCCCCAACAGTGGCATCATGAGCTAGGTCTATGCGTAAATTCTATGCACGAGTAGAACACAAAGTAGTTGTGGGCGATGATTTGTTCAATTTGCTTGCCGTTACTAGTCTTATCTTGATTCGGCGGCATTGTGGGATGAAGCGGCCCGGACCGACCTTACACGTACTCTTACGTGAGACAGGTTCCACCGACTGACATGCACTTGATGCATAAGGTGGCTAGCGGGTGTCTGTCTCTCCCACTTTAGTCGGATCGGATTCGATGAAGAGGGTCCTTATGAAGGGTAAATAGAAATTGGCATATCACCGTTGTGGCTTTTGCGTAGGTAAGAAACATTCTTGCTAGAAACCCATAGCAGCCACGTAAAACATGCAACAACAATTAGAGGACGTCTAACTTGTTTTTGCAGTGTATATATGTGATGTGATATGGCCAAAAGGATGTGATGAATTATATATATGTGATGTATGAGATTGATCATGTTCTTGTAATAGGAATCACGACTTGCATGTCGATGAGTATGACAACCGGCAGGAGCCATAGGAGTTGTCTTAATTTATTGTATGACCTGCGTGTCAATGAAAAACGCCATGTAATTACTTTACTTTATTGCTAACTGTTAGCCATAGTAGTAGAAGTAATAGTTGGCGAGACAACTTCATGAAGACACGATGCCGTCGTGCTGCTGGAGTTCTCCCTCAACTTCTCCTCTCCATGCTGGATCAAGAAGGAGGAGACGTCCCCGGGCTGTACGTGTGTTGAACGTGGAGCCGCCGTCCGTTCGGCGCTAGATCGGATCTTCCGCGATTTGAATCGCCGCGAGTACGACTCCATCAACCGCGTTCTTGTAACGCTTCCGCTTAGCGATCTTCAAGGGTATGAAGATGCACTTCCTCTCTCTCATTGCTAGCATCTCCTAGATTGGTCTTGGTGACACGTAGGAAAATTTTGAATTATTGCTACGTTCCCCAACAGTGTCAGCGGAAGCAACAATATCTGAGTACAGACATAAGTTAAACAAGTTTGCCTTAAGAAGGCTAGCACAAACTGGGATACAGATCGAAAGAGGCGCAGGCCTCCTGCCTGGGATCCTCCCAAACTACTCTTGGTCGTCGTCAGCGGGCTGCACGTAGTAGTAGGCATCTCCGGTGTAGTAGGAGTCATCGTCGACGGTGGCGTCTGGCTCCTGGGCTCCAGCATCTGGTTGCGACAACCAGGTAGAAAGGAAAGGGGGAAAAGAGGGAGAAAAGCAACCGTGAGTACTCATCCAAAGTACTCGCAAGCAAGGAGCTACACTACATATGCATGGGTATATGTGTAAAGGGCCATATCGGTGGACTGAACTGCAGAATGCCAGAATAAGAGGGGGATAGCTAATCCTGTCGAAGACTACGCTTCAGGCCACCTCCATCTTGCAGCATGTAGAAGAGAGTAGATGGTAAGTTCACCAAGTAGTATCGCATAGCACAAACCTACCCGGCGATCCCCTCCTCGTCGCCCTGTTAGAGAGCGATCACCGGGTTATATCTAGCACTTGGAAGGGTGTGTTTTATTAAGTATCCGGTTCTAGTTGTCATAAGGTCAAGGTACAACTCCGGGTCGTCCTTTTACCGAGGGACACGGCTATTCGAATAGATAAACTTCCCTGCAGGGGTGCACCACATAACCCAACACGCTCGATCCCATTTGGCCGTACACACTTTCCTGGGTCATGCCCGGCCTCGGAAGATCAACACGTCGCAGCCCCACCTAGGCACAACAGAGAGGTCAGCACGCCGGTCTAAATCCTATGGCGCAGGGGTCTGGGACCATCGCCCATTGCACACCTGCATGTTGCGAACGCGGCCGGAAGTAGACCTAGCTTAGCAGGCGTTCCAGTCCAATCCGGCGTGCGCCGCTCAGTCGCTGACGTCACGAAGGCTTCGGCTGATACCATGACCTCGAGTGCCCATAACTGTTCCCTCGTAGTTGGTTAGTGCGTATAGACCAAATGGCCGGACTCAGATCAAATACCAAGAACTCGTTAAGCGTGTTATTTTAAAGTAACCGCGGACGCTGACCAGGGCCAGGCCCACCTCTCTACTAGGTGGTCTCAACCTGCCCTGTTGCTCCACCACAAAGTAACAGTCGGGGGCCGTCGGGAACCCAGGCCCACCTCTACCGGGATGGAGCCACCTGCCCCTTCAGCCCCCATCTCCGAACAACATCATAAGTAACGTAACAGTATAAAGTGTATAGCATATGCCCGTGATCACCTCCCGAAGTGATCATGGCCCAGTAGTATAGCATGGCAGGCGGACAAGAGTGTAGGGCCACTGATGGAACACTAGCATCCTATACTAAGCATTAGGATAGCGAGTAAAGGTATCAACAATTGTAGCAACAATGACAGGCTATGCAGCAGAATAGGATTAACCGAAAGCAGTAACATGCTACACTACTCTAATGCAAGCAGTAAAGAGAAGGAATAGGCGATATCCCGTGATCAGGGGGGCTTGCCTGGTTGCCCTGGCAAGAAGGGGTCGTCGTCGATGTAGTCGATCACAGGGGTATCGGCAACGGTCTCGGACCCTACCGGAAAGAAGTAACGGAGGGGGAACACAATAAATAACATAGCAATCAAATGCAACACAAAGCAAGACGCCGCAATATGTTATGCTAGGGGTGACCTAATGCAGGGATAGGTGATACCGGCGAAGGGGGGAAACATCCGGGAAAGTATCCCCGGTGTTTCACGTTTTCGGACAGATGAACCGGAGGGGGAAAGTTGCGTGTTCGCTATTCTAGGGATGTGTGGCGGACGAACGGGCTGCGTAACCGGATTCGTCTCGTCGTTCTGAGAAATTTTCATGTACAAAGTATTTTCATCCGATATATGGTTTAGTTTATATGATTTTCTAAAGTTTAAAATCATTTTTAGAATTTATTTAATTAATTTAATTCAACATTATCCAGAACAGTGCACGCTGACGTCATCATGACGTCAGCAGTCAACAGAGGTGTTGACTGGTCAAACTGACGTGTGGGGTCCGCATGTCATTGACTGTTTAGTTAAAATAATTACTGTTTAATTAAACTAACAAGTTAATCAGATTAATTAACTTAATTAATTCACTAATTAATTAATTATAAATTTTATTATTTCATTTTATTTTTATTTTTATTTTAAAACGTTCTGGGCGTGGGCCCCATATGTCACAGGGCCAGGGGGCACTGGCCCAGTGGTCAGTGGCCCATAGGCCATAGCGGGCACGGGCGCTAACGGCACAGCCCAAACGGGCGCTAGCCCGCGGGGGTGCACCCGACTGGGCAACATGGGGCAGCTGGCGGGCGCGGGCGCCAGCACGCCGGCGTTGAGCTCCGGCGGCTGCGACCGGGCGGAGCATGGGGAGGGCCGCGGCTGCCGACACGCAGCAGGGCGGGGTGGAGCAGGGGAAAGGTCAGGCGCGGTTAAGGGCGGCGATGCCCGCCGCGGGCGGGGCGCTCCTGGGGTGCGTCGGGCGCGGGACGGCGCGGTGGCCGGAACGGGCGACGCGGACGGGGAGAGAGGGAGGTGCTCACGAACGGTGTAGGGGAGTGGCAGCGGGCTCGAGGAGGACGGGGATGACGGCGAGGTCGAGGCGTTGGTGCAGCGGCGGGGCGGCGCGCGTCGACGGCGTCTGGCGAGGAGGGGGATGAGGACGACGCAGTTCGGCGGGGAGGCGGCGCCGACGAGGTGGCGGGCGACCCGACGAACGGTAGCAAGGGCGATCCGGTGGCGGCAGCGCCGATGTGGCGGCGGGGCGCCGGCGTGAGGCGGGGAGGTCCGGCGATGGTGTCGGGGACGAGCGGTGTGCGCCCCCCCGATCCAGATCGAGGGGGAGGGGAACCGAGCGAGAGAGAGAGGGATCGAGGGAAGTGGGGTCGGGGGGTTAGGGTTTGTGGGGTGAGGGGGTTATATAGGGGCACCGGGTGGGCCGGCCTGACTGGTTTCGGCCAGTCGGGTCGAGGCCCAGTGGGAAAAGGGCGGGCTCACTTTTCTTTTGTTTGTTTTAATTTTCTTATGACTTTTGTTTTCTTTTATTTCTTTAATAGTTTATAGTTTTACAAAAAGTAAAACCCACACCTAATATAGAGTTACAATTCCAACTATTGTCACAAAAGTTTTACCCCTGAACAAAAATAGTTTAGTATTTTATAAATTCCAAAGACATTTATTTAATTGTTTTAGCTACTGTTTTTATTTATTTTAGATTATTTAAACATTTTATAAAATTGTGCTTTCTCCACCATAATTACCTATACATTATTTGGCTCCACCCGAACATTTATTTTTAATATTTGAAAACTTTTATTGTTTGCCTTTATTTTAAATTTTAAATCTGAACTGGGTTTTCAATTGACGCGAGTTTATCAATAGTAACCGAGGTGACGTGGCATCATTAGCGAAGGTTCACTGTAGCTTAATTATCCGGGCATTACAATTCTCCTCCACTACAAGAAATCTCGTCCCGAGATTTAAGAGGGAGAGTAGGGGGAAGGGATTTGGTTACGAAATTCTAACGAGTGTTCTTGGTCTTAGTTGCTCTTCTCGAAGAGGTCGATCAGTTACATTGATGTCTTCATTTCTATGCTTCAGGTCATCATGATGAAGTCGGCATCCTTTCTTCGAGAACTCCATCGTACTTATGAGAGAAAAAGGGTGCGTATTCCGGGAGAACGCACCTATGCAAGGTTGACTAACTGGTCGGCAACATCGAGGAAGGTGGCGGAAAGTAACTCTTGAATTAAAACTTAAGGAAATATTGAGAGCAAAGTAAGGAGGTATGCTGGGAAGTTTCAAGCGGGCAGGCAATCGTTCGATGCCTGTTATAGGGCGTGAAAGGGGTTCAAAGCAACGAGAATAAGTATTGTGTCTAATACCAGAATATATCACTAGGAAGGTGGCTCGTGAATTACCTACGAAACCAAGAGCAAGGGATAACTTTGTCAACAAGGTGTACAGGAGAGTCAGGTTTCGATCCTGTAGAACTGTGGGTTATGGGCCCACCATGTGGGTTAAAAGCAGGAAGGTGCTAACATTTGCACGGTCAAGATAGCAAAGTATGTCAGAGGATAGCCTGTCAGTTTTGTTGGCAACAACGTTGGTACCTAGGGCGAGGGACGAAGAGAACCATTTTCATGCGCGTTGAAACGAGGCGGACCAATAGGCAAAGTTCTCGTCCATCGGTGGTTATCAGAATGTCATCAACAATAGTAACAGCCTCTTACTGACAGAGTTGTACACCGAGTTGTTTACATAAGCAGGAGAATATTACTGCTTAGATCATATAGATCACAAGAAACGTTAAACCTACCAATGGAAAGGAAAATAGGATTATCAGATTAAACAGAACAATGGAAAGGAAAATGTGTTAAAACACATATTTCAAGGGTATATCCTTCCCAAGGACAAGCGGAGCATGATATCCATGACAGGATAGAAAGTAGAAAACCATTGAGGTAAGAGGGGAGGAATTTCATGATATTAATCGTACAACGGTGTTTGGATAATTTATAAAGAAAACTTAGCATTATGCTTCAAATGTTCCTACTGATGATAGGAGTACCACATACATGCTTCGAGATTGCATTGACATGGTCTTCAAGCAAAGGTCGGACTTTCGATACACAAGGGATCCATCAGGAACAACTTGTAAAGTAAGTCTTACGATTTCCTCATGGAAGAACCGCTAAGCTTGCTAAAAGGAAACTATAACAATAGGTCCTCCGGCCAGGTGTGCTAGGCATGACATAACCTTACCGGGTCATATAAAGACCAACATTATAACTCTTGGAAATATGTTCCAACCATCATATCTGACCGAGATTCAGATCTAATTGGTGTCACGATACCTCAGACTTAGGATGCCTGAGAAGAAAAGGTGCGGCACAATTTGACGAGATGACATTGTAAGATTCTCGGGAAATGAACTATGGAAGCGAGTTCCGAAACAAGAGTTCATCAGTAAACCAACGAGAGGATGAGGAGGTGGCTGATGGAATCAGCGACAATTCATCGAGATTAACAAAAGATGGATTTCCACAACTATGTGAACAAGGGGTTAACATTTGTCAGGTCAAATGGTATAATGATGTATGCTCGAGGAAAACATAACAATTAAACATTGGTTGAAAGGTGCACCCGAAATATGGGCTGGGTTGCACGACCAACGTCCGAATGGTGATTTAATAATCAATAGTCTAAGAATGAACGGCCAACCATTAACTTCAAAGCAATAGGGTTGCTAGAAGGGCAGAATCCAAACATCACCGCTCACTTGTAGGTACCCCGGTTGGAACCAACACGAGGACCATAGCAAGAGTTCTTAAGAGGTGGTGAAATTCCCACGACATTCTTGACATAAAAGGTGGTAATATTTCAAGGTCAAGAAGAACAATGTTGGGCAGCAAGGAACTCAAGGTACAACACAAAATACGAACACATTTGTGTCGGAGGGAAGGCAATAAAGTGGCCGATGATAACACAACTCTTTGAGGGCAAGGATGGTATTTCTCTTCATGAATCCGATTGATATCCATGACGAGCTCATAAGGTTGATGATGACCATGACACATTTGTCGAGAGATTTCAAGAAGATGTAATTAATTAGCGACGACATCAAGTCAAAGGAATGATGAAGCGAAAGGTTATTGGAACCATGGGTACGACACAAACTCGAAATCAAGCTTGTTGTTCAAGGCGAAATGATATGATGAGGAAGATCGACGTAAGCTTAGCTCATCATCAAAATGGTGCTCCGGGAAGAAGGACCATGTAGCACAGTTAAAATTTAGCATGGTAATGGTATAGCTGATCAGGCTAGGGATGACGTGATCGAGTACAAACTCGTAAGCAAAGAAGATTACTAAGAGTTGTTTAATCGCGATGTGGACTCGATTCAGTTATCGATGTCCTTGAGTGTTTAATAACTCGAAGCCCGTGAAAAATAGGAATCAATGAGAATGTAGTACTTGATGGAGAACTCATAAGAAGTTATGCAGTTCCGTGATAATCTCGAGATACCAGGGGGGTAATACTCGACGACAAACCAAAGTAGAGGTTGGACTAGGGTATTGCTCTGCAGAAGACAAGTGCTTAAACTTGTACGAGAAATGGTATTTAAAGGAGAACATAGTCGGAACCACGATTGCAAAAGGCCAGATCCCAGATATAAGATGAACTTATACCAAGGGAATAATTAATTTAGGAGAAGCTTTTAATGATAAGATCTACATCGTGTCCATGGGAATGAACACAAAGTTCAAGGTCGACTCCCACTTGTCCAATGCATAACCTTTCATTCACTGCTAAAAAAAATGATTTCAGTGTGAAAACCTACCGGGTGAATTACTAGAGGAGTATGACCCGTGAAAAGTTTTCGGGTTCACACAGATTAAGGAAGGCATAAGGTTCAACCCATCGAGATATCTTAGAAACCTATACCTCAAGTTTCAAGAGTAAATATCACCAGCTCGAAAGTAGAGCATGGTTGGCCAAATCAGATAATAGGTTTTACTAATGGCATTATGTATCAGGGAAGAATTCACAAGGCGATTAAATATGAAGGACATTGTCAAATAATAATCCAACAAAGGGTCTGACGGTCCATAGCGGACCTAATGTGAGCGTCGGCACACAACTAGTTGAAGAAAGAATGCAAAGGCATCAGATTATAGATCATCTGAATGATTCGATGCTTAGATATCAAAGGAATTATGATTTCCAAATCGAAGGATCAGAAGCAGACGCTCTGATCAAAGGTGGATAAGTTCAACAGACCTAAGGGTACAATTGACGACAAATAGATTGGTCGAGAAAAAGCTCATGTCCAAATGACGTCTGAGCCAGAAAGATAATTTAAAGGATCAACTGATGATTGCGTGCATCCGCACTCATGTTGAATCAATAGGATCAAAATGACAGTGTCTAGGGATACTAACGAATATTGCCAGACATATGGAAAGCATCCGTAATGCAAGCAGACAAGTATTGTAGAGCAATAAGCTACTGAGGATTTTTGGAGGATCAAATAGTATTTCGAAGACTTTTGCGAAACACCTGAACAACTGGGGATGACCGGATACTCGGTAAGTGCGAGGAATTATCCGTAGGGGTATTTAATGTGGCAAAGAACTGCAATGCAGTAGGCACAAAGTATTCTCGAAACAATAGAGAGGATATCGAGGTATCTTATAATAACAAGATCAACGGGGAATGATTGTATGAATGGCAAGTGTACGTGGTTATCCATAGAGGTTTATCGATGGACGGGAATTGCAAAAGCGATGGCACAAAGTCTCGAGAGAACATCATAGAGTATCCTCGGAATCTCTGGTGCAGCAGACGATCATCGGTAATAAGGTGCTCTCCGGGTGAAAATGATCACGAGATCCTAATGTTAGATTTAGTAAAAATTTATTTAACCCGAATAGAAGAGAGATCAGAGTCCTAGAGTATAGACGAGGAATAAAAGATCCTAATACCACCCAATGGCGACGTGGGGCCGTAAGCCGCACAGCCATGTTAGTAAAAAAATTGTAAAGTCTAGACTCAACTTCGGTCAAGGAGTTTGGAAGGGGGATACCTACAGGCAGTCGGCTCTGATACCAACTTGTGACGCCCCCGATTCAATCGTACACTAATCATGCACGCAAATGTGTACGATCAAGATCAGGGACTCACGGGAAGATATCACAACACAACTCTACAACATAAATAAGTCATACAAGCATCATAGTACAAGGCAGGGGCCTCGAGGGCTCAAATACAAGTGCTCGATCATAGACGAGTCAGCGGAAGCAACAATATCTGAGTACAGACATAAGTTAAACAAGTTTGCCTTAAGAAGGCTAGCACAAACTGGGATACAGATCGAACGAGGCGCAGGCCTCCTGCCTGGGATCCTCCTAAACTACTCCTGGTCGTCGTCAGCGGGCCTGCACGTAGTAGTAGGCACCTCCGGTGTAGTAGGAGTCGTCATCGACGGTGGCGTCTGGCTCCTGGGCTCCAGCATCTGGTTGCGACAACCAGGTAGAAAGGAAAGGGGGAAAAGAGGGAGAAAAGCAACCGTGAGTACTCATCCAAAGTACTCGCAAGCAAGGAGCTACACTACATATGCATGGGTATATGTGTAAAGGGCCATATCGGTGGACTGAACTGCAGAATGCCAGAATAAGAGGGGGATAGCTAATCCTGTCGAAGACTACGCTTCTGGCCACCTCCATCTTGCAGCATGTAGAACAGAGTAGATGGTAAGTTCACCAAGTAGCATTGCATAGCATAAACCTACCCGGCGATCCCCTCCTCGTCGCCCTGTTAGAGAGCGATCACCGGGTTATATCTGGCACTTGGAAGGGTGTGTTTAATTAAGTATCCGGTTCTAGTTGTCATAAGGTCAAGGTACAACTCCGGGTCATCCTTTTACCGAGGGACACGGCTATTCGAATAGATAAACTTCCCTGCATGGGTGCACCACATAACCCAACACGCTCGATCCCATTTGGCCGGACACACTTTCCTGGGTCATGCCCGGCCTCGGAAGATCAACACGTCGCAGCCCCACCTAGGCACAACAGAGAGGTCAGCACGCCGGTCTAAATCCTATGGCGCAGGGGTCTGGGCCCATCGCCCATTGCACACCTGCATGTTGCGAACGCGGCCGGAAGCAGACCTAGCCTAGCAGGCGTTCCAGTCCAATCCGGCACGCGCCGCTCAGTCGCTGACGTCACGAAGGCTTTGGCTGATACCACGACGTCGAGTGCCCATAACTGTTCCCGCGTAGTTGGTTAGTGCGTATAGACCAAATGGCCAGACTCAGATCAAATACCAAGAACTTGTTAAGCATGTTATTTTAAAGTAACTGCGGACGCTGACCAGGGCCAGGCCCACCTCTCTACTAGGTGGTCTCAACCTGCCCTGTCGCTCCACCACAAAGTAACAGTCGGGGGCCATCGGGAACCAAGGCCCACCTCTACCGGGATGGAGCCACCTGCCCCTTCAGCCCCCATCTCTGAACAACATCATAAGTAACGTAACAGTATAAAGTGTATAGCATATGCCCGTGATCACCTCCCGAAGTGATCACGGGCCAGTAGTATAGCATGGCAGACGGACAAGAGTGTAGGGCCACTGATGGAACACTAGCATCCTATACTAATCATTAGGATAGCAGGTAAAGGTATCAACAATTGTAGCAAAAATGACAGGCTATGCAGCAGAATAGGATTAACCGAAAGCAGTAACATGCTACACTACTCTAATGCAAGCAGTAGAGAGAAGGAATAGGCGATATCCCGTGATCAAGGGGGGGCTTGCCTGGTTGTCCTGGCAAGAAGAAGGGGTCGTCGTCGATGTAGTCGATCACAGGGGTATCGGCAACGGTCTCGGAGCCTACCGGAAAGAAGTAATGGAGGGGAACACAATAAATAACATAGCAATCAAATGCAACACAAAGCAAGACGCGCCAATACGTTATGCTAGGTGTGACCTAATGCAGGGATAGGTGATACCGGCGAAGGGGGGGAACATCCGGGAAAGTATCCCTGGTGTTTCACGTTTTCGGACAGATGAACCGGAGGGGGAAAGTTGCGTGTTCGCTATGCTAGGGATGTGTGGCGGATGAACGGGTTGCATAACCGGATTCGTCTCGTCGTTCTAAGAAACTTTCATGTACAAAGTATTTTCATCCGATATACGGTTTAGTTTATATGATTTTCTAAAGTTTTAAATCATTTTTAGAATTTATTTAATTAATTTAATTCAACATTATCCAGAATAGTGCATGCTGACGTCAGCAGTCGGCAGAGGTGTTGACTGGTCAAACTGACGTGTGGGGTCTGCATGTCATTGACTCTTTAGTTAAAATAATTACTGTTTAATTAAACTAACAAGTTAATCAGATTAATTAAATAGATTAATTAACTTAATTAATTCACAAATTAATTAATTAATTAATTATAAATTTTATTAGTTCATTTTTTATTTTTATTTTTATTTTAAAACGTTCTGGGCATGGGCCCCATATGTCATAGGGCCAGGGGGCACTAGCCCAGTGGTCAGTGGCCCATAGGCCATAGCGGGCACGGGCGCTAATGGCACAGCCCAAACGGGCGCTAGCCCGTGGGGGTGCACCCGACTGGGCAACATGGGGCGGCTGGCGGGCGCGGGCGTCAGCGCGCCGGCGTTGAGCTCCGGCGGCTGCGACCGGGCGTAGCATGGGGAGGGCCGCGGCTGCCGACACGCAGCAGGGCGGGGCGAAGCAGGGGAAAGGTCAGGCGTTGTCAAGGGCGGCGGTGCGCGCCGCGGGCGGGGCGCTCTTGGGGTGCGTCGGGCGCGGGACGGCGCGGTGGCCGAAACGGGCGACGCGGACGGGAGAGAGGGAGGTGCTCACGGACGGTGTAGGGGAGTGGCAGCGGGCTCGAGGAGGACGGGAATGACGGCGAGGTCGAGGCGTTGGTGCAGCAGCGGGGCGGCGCGCGTCGACGGCGTCCGGCGAGGAGGGGGATGAGGACGACGCAGTTCGGCGGGGAGGCGGCGCCGACGAGGTGGCGGGCGACCCGGCGAACGGCAGCAAGGGCGATCCGGTGGCGGCAGCGCCTATGTGGCGGCGGGGCGCCGGCGTGAGGCGGGGAGGTCCGGCGATGGTGTCGGGGACGAGCGGTGTGCGCCCCCCGATCCATATCGAGGGGGAGGGGAACCGAGCGAGAGAGAGAGAGGGATCGAGGGAAGTGGGGTCGGGGGGTTAGGGTTTGTGGGGTGAGGGGGTTATACAGGGGCACCGGGTGGGCCGGCCTGACTGGTTTCGGCCAGTTGGGTCGAGGCCCAGTGGGAAAAGGGCGAGCTCACTTTTCTTTTGTTTGTTTTAATTTTCTTATGACTTTTGTTTTCTTTTATTTCTTTAATAGTTTATAGTTTTACAAAAGGTAAAACCCACACCTAATATAGAGTTACAGTTCCAACTACTGTCACAAAAGTTTTACCCCTGAACAAAAATAGTTTAGTATTTTATAAAATTCAAAAGACATTTATTTAATTGTTTTAGCTAGTGTTTTTATTCATTTTAGATTATTTAAACATTTTATAAAATTGTGCTTTCTCCACCATAATTACCTATACATTATTTGGCTCCACCCGAACATTTATTTTTAATATTTGAAATTTTTTATTGTTTGCCTTTATTTTAAATTTTAAATCTGAACTGGGTTTTGAACTGACGCGAGTTTATCAACAGTAACCGAGGTGACGTGGCATCATTAGCGAAGGTTCACTGTAGCTTAATTATCCGGGCGTTACAGTCACGCAGCCCGCCAGCTTTTGCATTTCTTTGAGGGTTTGTGGCGAGCTCATCCTTTCTATTGCCTTGAGGTTCTCTGGGCTTGCCTAGATCTCCCTCTGCGACGCCAGAAAGCCCAGCAGCTTGCCGAAGGGGACGCCAAACACACATTTCTCTGGATTGAGCCGCAGATCAACCTTGCGCAGGCTGGCAAATGTTTCCTCCAGGTCTTCAATAAGGGTCCTTGCCTCCCGGGACTTTACCATTATGTCGTCGACGTAGGCCTCGGCATTCCTCCCGAGCTGGTGGCCCAGAGCGATGTGCATCATCCGCTGAAAGGTTGCTCCTGTGTACGCAGCCCAAACGGCATGCAGGTATAGCAATACACCCCGCATGGAGTCAGGAAGGCTGTCTTCTCAACATCCTACACCGCCATCTTGATCTGGTGATAACCCGAGAAGGCGTCCAAAAAACACAGCAGGTCGCACTCAGTGGTGGAGTCGACAATCTGATCGATCCGTGGGAGAGGGAAGGGGTCTTGAGGGCAAGGCTTGTTGAGGTTGGTGAAATTGATGCACATGCGCTCCTTCCCGCCTTTCTTGGGTACGATGACCGGGTTTGCGAGCCATTCTGGGTACCGCACCTCCCGAATAACGCCAGCCTCTTGTAGCTTGCGTGTCTCTTGGACGATGATCAACTACTTCTCCGCGGACTGCTGCCGTGCCTTCTGTTTTACTGGTTGCACATTTGGGCACACCCTCAGGTGATGCTCGATTATCCCCCTCGGGATCCCAACCAGATCCTTAGGCTCCCATGCGAAAACATCCTTGTTCGCATGCAAGAAGCCGACTAATGCCTCTTCTTGCTCTGGGGGGAGGCCGACACCTATGGTGAAGGTGGCGCCGGATGCCCCGTCTTCGTCAACCAACACCTGCTTCGTCTCGGCACGATCTTGAGAGAACAACTGCTTCTTCTTCGCTGGCGCAGCCACCAGAGCCTCAGGTGCTCCTTCCTCACTCATTTGCGCGACCGCCACAGCCCTAAAGGCGAGCTTGAGGGCTATCAGCACTTCCTTGGTGTCCCCTGCCATGGTGAGGACACCGCTGCTTTCCGGCATCTTCATGAGATTGTAGGCAGGGTGAGTTGCTGCCATGAACTTGGCCAAGGCCGGGTACCCGAGGATGGCGTTGTACGGGAGGCCGATGCGGGTGATGTCAAACTCGATAAGCTCGGTGCGGTAATTGTCGCGGGTGCCGAAGGTGACAGGGAGGCGGATCTGCCCCAGGGGGCAGGTGGAGCCGTCGACAACCCCGGAGAAGGGCTTGGTGGGGCGGAGCCGGCCATGCGGCACGTGAAGCAAGCCGAAAGCTTCCACACAGAGCACATTGAGGCGAGCTCCACCGTCGAT
Source organism: Triticum aestivum (assembly GCF_018294505.1). NCBI lineage: Eukaryota > Viridiplantae > Streptophyta > Magnoliopsida > Poales > Poaceae > Triticum > Triticum aestivum. Next base: position 210,751,962 of record NC_057808.1, read on the forward strand.
GAGGGTCTTGGTGACCGCCACGTTGCAGATGGTGGGGGTGCAGAGCATCGGGAGCGTGCCGGCGCCCGCGGTGGTCGCGGGTGGTCCCTCGAGTCAAAGGTGAGGTCGGCCTTAGGCGCCGCCCAGCCGGGGGGAGCTCCCTGCTACACGTGGGCGGCACCTACCTTGCGAAGAACTGCTTGACGGGGCGGTCCAAGGGCGGCGCCTGCAAACCACCGAGGAGGGCTGCGATGGCGTGCGGTGCTGGTGCCTCGAAGCGCGTTTCGAAGAGGCCGCGCAGCTCCTCCCAGGAGGCCACAGAAGATCCCGGCAAGCTAAGCAGCCAGGCGTGTGGCGTGCCTGCGAGGGCCATGGGTAACCAGTTAGCCATGACCTTGTCGTCATCGCCGGCTGCCAACACCGCCTGGTCGTATGCCCAAAGAAAACCTGCCGGATCCGCCGCTCCGTCGTATCGGGGCGGCAGGTCCGGCCTGAACTTGGGCGGCCACTGCACCCGCCGCAGGACGGGGGTGAAAGCTCAGAGGCCTTCAGCTCCCCCGAAAGCGCGCATCGATCTGGTCGATGGAGGAGCATCCGCCATGAGTGCCGAGCAGCGGAGCGCAGCGGTCAAAGAGGCGGACCTTTGACACACCCCTACCTAGCGTGCCAAATGTCGAATTTCGGGTTCTGCAAACCCTTGAGAGGTTCGAACTCTGGGGTGCGTGCGAAGAACTCGACCTCCCCACTCTACCTACTCGCCAATCTCTCGGCCTAGCTCGATGAACTGGAAGGAAACGAGACACAACAGTTTACCCAGGTTCGGGCCACCTTGCGGTGTAAAACCCTACTCCTGCTTAGTGGTGGATTAGCCTCGAGGGGCTGAGGATGAACTAGTACAGTGGGAGAACAACCTCAGGAGGAGGCGTGTTCTTGTGCTAGTGGGAGAGGATGATCTCCAGGACCTGGATTCCCCTCTATGGTGGTCGCTAGCCCTATTTATAGTGGCCTTGGTCCTCTCTCCAAATGTAAGGCGGGAAGGGATCCCACAATGGCCAAATTCGAAGGGAGACAACTAGTACATGCTATCCTAACAAAAGTAGTCTTCGCCTACAAAAGCCTCTGGTGGTGACGCTGTGGTGGGCTCAGTGATGACCTCTGTCCTGCCGTCCTGGCGGTCTTGATCTCGTTGCACCATAATGGAAAGCTTTGGCTGATTCCTCGGGACTCCGCGCCTGCGCTTGCCTCTTTAGCACCGAAGAGGAAACTGGTACATTGCGCCCACTGGCGCCCGCCTGGCCTTGGTCGTCATGGCTCATGTCATCCGGACCTCGCGAGGTGAGGCTTGCATAGAAATCTCCGCTCCTCAAGAGCCAGCCTGAGGTGGCCGCTCCTTGTGGAGGTCTTGGTGTCGTACGCCTCGCGATGCTTGGCCCCTCACGAGGGTCTTGAGTTGTTGATGCTGAAGCTGGGTCGTACCAGGCCGTCGGTGAAGCCACCCTATGGGCCGCAGGCAGGCAAGTCTGGGTACCCCCGTTCCCAGAATGCCGACAATAGCAGAAGTGGCATAATCAATAACATGCGACATATCAGAATCAATAGCAGGTGTAGGTGTCGCAAGTTTACTCAAAACTGAAGGTGAATCAAGTGCAGAGCTAGATGGCAGTTCCTTACCTCCCCTCGTAGTTGAGGGAAAATCTTGGTTCTAGTATCTTTCAAATTCCTCATAGTGATCAATAGATATAAATCCCAAGTGACTCAGAGAATAGAGCTATGCTCCCCGGCAACGGCGCCAGAAAAAGGTCTTGATAACCCACAAGTATAGGGGATCGCAACAGTTTTTGAGGGTAGAGTATTCAACCCAAATTTATTGATTTGACACAAGGGGAGCCAAAGAATATTCTCAAGTATTAGCAGTTGAGTTGTAAATTCAACCACACCTGAAAGACTTAATATCTGTAGGAAAATATTTAGTAGCAAAGTAGTAAGCAAGTAACGGTAACGGTGGCAAAAGTAACAGTAGCAGTTTTGTAGCAATCGTAACAGTGGCAATGGAAAGGTAACTTAGCAATGATCAATATGAAACGATCTCGTAGGAAATGGATAATGATGGATAATTATGTTGGATGGCATTCATCATGCAACAGTTATAACATAGGGTGACACAAAACTAGCTCCAATTCATCAATATAATGTAGGCATGTATTCCGAATATAATCATACGTGCTTATGGAAAAGAACTTGCATGCCATCTTTTGTCCTACCCTCTCGTGGCAGCGGGGTCCTAATGGAAACTAAGGGATATTAAGGTCTCCTTTTAATAGAGAATCGGACCAAAGCATTAGCACTTAGTGAATACATGAACTCCTCAAACTACGGTCATCACCGGGAAGTGTCCCGACTATTGTCACTCCGGGGTTGCCGGATCATAACACGTAGTAGGTGACTATAACTTGCAAGATAGGATTAAGAACACAAATATATTCATAAAAACATAATAGGTTCAGATATGAAATCATGGCACCCGGGCCCTAGTGACAAGCATTAAGCATAACAAAGACATAGCAACATCAATCTTAGAACATAGTGGATACTAGGGGTCAAACCCTAAAAAAACTAACTCGATTACATGGTAAATCTCATCGAACCCATCACCGTGCAGCAAGCCTACGATGGGATTACTCATGCACGGTGGTGAGCATCATGAAATTGGTAATGGAGGATGGTTGATGATGACGATGGCGATGATTCCCCTCTCCGGAGCCCGAAACGGACTCCAGATCTGCCCTCCGGAGGAAGAACAGGAGGTGGCGGCGGCTCTGTATCATAAAATGCGACGAATCCTTCTCTCTGATTTTTTCTCCCCGAACGTGAATATATGGAGTTGAGGTCGGCGAAGCTTCGTGGGACCCACAAGACAGGGGCGCGCGCCCAGGGGGTAGGGCGTGCCCCACCCTTGTGGACAGGTGGTGGGTCCCCCTCCGTTGATTCTTTTGCAAATATTTTTTATTTATTCCAAAAATATTCTCCGTGAAGTTTCAGGTCATTCCAAGAACTTTTATTTCTGCACAAAAATAACACCATGGCAATTCTGCTGAAAACAGCGTCAGTCCAGGTTAGTTCCATTAAAATGATACAAATTAGAGTCCAAAACAAGGGCAAAAGAGTTTGGAAAAGTAGATACGATGGAGACGTATCAGGTAACAAGATTGTTGATGTGGATCGCCGTCATGATCCTTGCCCCAGCGCCACTCCAGCGCCACCGGGAGAGGGGGGAGAGAGCCCCCCTCCTTCTTCTTCCTTGGCCTCCCCATAGATGGGAGGAGAGTTCCCCCTCTGGTCCATGGCCTCCATGGTGGTGGAGGGGTGGGAGGCCCTCCGAGATTGGATCTCCCTCTTTGTTCTCTTTTGTTTCGCGTTCCCCAGATCTGGCCCTTCACCGTTTCTTAAATTCTGCGAGATCCGTAACTCCGATGGCGCTGAAATTTTTACATGTTTTTTCCATAAATTATCTTTCTTGCGCCAGAAGAAGGGCCCCAACCAACTTCCGAGGAGGGCATAAGACACCTGGGCGTGCCAGGGGGTGCCCGGCGCGCCCTGGTGGGTCGTGGTCACTGTGGGCCCCTGTTTGTGTTGATCCCAAGTCCTAGAAATCAAATGTGTTCCAAGATAATTCTCCGTAAAATTTTATCGCCTTTGGACTTTGTTTGATATGGATTATGTGCGAAAAAAATGCAACAAATAGGAACTGGCACTGGGCACTGGATCAAATATGTTAGTCCAAATAAATCATATAAAATGTTGCCAAAAGTGTAGAAAAGTTGTATAATATTGGCACGAAACAATCAAAAATTATAGATACGACGGAGACGTATCAGCATCCCCAAGCTTAATTCCTGCTCGTCCTCGAGTAGGTAAATGATAAAAAGATAATTTTTTATGTGGAATGCTACCTAGCATAAACTTGATCATATGTCTAATCATGGCATGAATATTAAGACACGAGTGATTCAAAGCAATAGTCTATAATTTGACATAAAGACATCAATACTCAGGCATCCCAGCAAACAATCATGTCTTTCAAAATATCAATGCTAAAGAAATCTATCCCTACAAAATCATATAGTCTTGTCATGCTCTGTCTTCTTAACACAAAGTATTTATCATGCACAACCCCGATGACAACCCGAGCAATTGGTTCATACTTTTTAACGCGCTTCAGCTTTTTCAACCCTCACGCAATACATGAGCGCGAGCCATGGATATAGCACTATGGGTGGAATAGAGTATGATGATAGGGGTAAATATAGAGAAGACAAAAAAGTAAGAAAGTCTCACATCGACGCGGCTAACCAACGGGCTATGGAGATTCCCATCAATTGATATCAACGTGGGGAGTAGGGATTGCCATGCAACGGATGCACTAAGAGCTATAAGTGTATGAAAGCTCAATATGAAAACTAAGTGGGTGTGCATCAAATCCTATAATGAAAAATTCCCACTAGTATATGAAAGTGACAACATAGGTGACTCTCCATATGAAAAACATGGTGCTACTTTGAAGCACAAATGTGGAACTAGCATGCCCCTTCTCTCTTTCTTTTTTTTCTTTTTTTGTCTTTTTATTTTCTCTCATTGTCCGGAGTCTCATCCCGACTTGTGGGGGAATCATAGTCTCCATCATCCTTTACTCACTGGGGCAATGCTCTAAAAATGAATAATGATGATCATCACACTTCTATTTACTTATAACTCAAGAGAAATAGAAATTACAACTCGATACATATAACAAAGTATGACTCTATATGAATGCCTTTGGCAGTGTACCAGGATGTGCAATGATCTAGCATAACAACGATATCAAAAAACGGACAAGCCATGTAAATATCATGCTAGCTATCTTACGATCATGCAAAGCAATATGACAATGAATGCTCAAGTCATCAAAACGAAAGCGGTGGAAGTTGCATGGAAATATATCTCGGAATGGAAGGGCCATAATAGGTTGGTATGGTAGCTGTTTTGAGGAAGATATAATAAGGCTTATGTTTGATAGAGCGTATCATATCACGGGGTTTGGATGCACCTGCGAAGTTTGCACCACATCTCGAGGTGAGAAAGGGCAATGCACGGTACCGTAGAGGCTAGCAAATTGCGGAAAGGTAAGAGTGCGTATAATCCATGGACCCACATTAGTCATAAAGAACTCATATGCTTATTGCAAAAGTTTATTAGCCCTAGAAGCAAAGTACTACTACGCATGCCCCTAGGGGGATAGATTGGTAGGAAAAGACCATCGCTCGTCCCCGACCGCCACTCATAAGGAAGACAATCAATAATAAATCATGCTCCAACTTCATAGCATAACGAGAGACTATACGTGCATGCTTCGGGAATCACAAACCTTAACACCAATATTCTTACTAACCACAACCGTTTACTAGTACCTCCCACATATTACCATATCGCAAAACTATTGCAAGGAATCAAACATATCATATTCAGTCATCCATAAGTTGTATGTAGGATTTCATGACTAACCATGCGATTGACCAATTCCTATTGACTCTCTAAATAGATATAAGTGAAGCAAGAGAGTTTAATTCTTTCTACAAAAGATCATGCTCTAATAAATATAAGTGAAGCAAAAGAGCATTATTCTACAAATAACGGTTTTCTATGTGAAGAGAAACAGGCAATCCAAACCTCAAATGATATAAGTGAAGCACATGAAGCATTCAATAAAGCCACACTCAAAAGATATAAGTGAAGTGCAATGAGCATTCTATAAATCAACCATGGACTATCTCATACCAGCATGCTGCATAAAAGAAAAGTGAAAACTAAGCACAAAAGACGTTCCAAGATTTACACATATCACATGAACGAAACAAAGACGAAAACATACCGATGCTTGTTGAAGAAAGATGGGATGCCTTCCGGGGCATCCCCAAGCTTAGACGCTTGAGTCTCCTTGAATATTTACTTGGGGTGCCTTGTGCATCCCCAAGTTTGAGCTCTTGCATCTCCTCCTTCTCCTCATATCGAGACCTCCTCGATCTTTGATCACTTCATCCACACAAAACTCAACAGAGACCTCATGGGATCCGTTAGTATAATAAAGCAAATCACTACTTTAAGTACTGTTGCAAACCAATTAATTTTTTTTTGCATTGTAGCTACTATATTATAACTTTTGCATGGCTTATACCACCAATAGAATCGATAGTTTCATCAAAACAAGCAAAACAATGCATCAAAAACAGAATATGTCTTAAGCAGGAAAGTCTGTAGTAGTATGAACTCTAACCATACTTCTGTTACTCCAAATATTCTGAAAGCTTAGGACAAAATAAAAAAAATTGTATAGAAATACTCTGCAAAAAGTTTCAGAAGCTTTTGACATTCCAGTAAAAAATGTAAAATTTCGCACTAGAGCGAAAGTTTCTGTTTTGCACCGCACATACGAACAAGCAATCTACTCATCCTAAAGGCAAATCTTGGCACAATAATTTTTCAATACAAAGGATTTGTACAAGGGGATAATTATTTTTGTTGGAAAGTTTCTTTAATTAAGATTCACAAAGTTTCCATGGGCATGAACAAAGTTCAAGGCTAGCTCCCACTTTCACAATGCTCGTCCCTCTCACTTTCACTTTTCTTTTTGTGAAGTTTTAAGTTCCCCTCTATATTTTTTTGTTTTTAAACTTTATAAAAGCACTCAACAGAATAAAATGACTCTCTAAAACTTTCGGGTTGTCTCCCTAGCAGCGCTTTCTTTAAAGCCATTAAGCTAGGCATAAAGTGCTCAAGTAATGGATCCACCCGGATCCTAAGGTATATCAAAGCCAATTTAATTAGCAATGATTTGGCATTTAGTAGTGAGCACAAAGCAACATATATCATGCAATGACGAAGTCTAAATCTCTTCATATGCATCAGCATGTCATACAAGAACAATTCATGCACATCAAGTAAAGGCCAATACATATTATAAGCAGTTTCTTGCAATTTTATAGTGTTGGAACATAGAGAGGCGGAGATGTAGTTCTGATACGTCTCCAACGTATCTATAATTTATGAATTATTCATGCTAATACATTATCATTCTTGGATGTTTTACAATCATTTTATAGCAACTTTATATCATTTTTTGGGACTAACCTATTGACCCAGTGCCCAATGCCAGTTGTTGTTTTTTTGCTTGTTTTTTACATCGCAGGAAATCAATATCAAACGGAGTCCAAAGACCACGAAACTTTTTGTGGATTTTTATGGACCAGAAGACATCCAGTGGGCCAGAGAAGCACCTGGGGGTGCCTCGAGGGGGGCACAACCCACCAGGGCGCGCCTGTTGTGCCCTCCTCGGTGGCCTCCCGCACCCCCTCTTTACCCTATAAATTCCCAAAAATTCCAAAAACCCTCGGGTTTAACCTAGATCAGAAGTTCTGCCGCGCAGGCCTCTGTAGCCACCGAAAACCAATCTAGACCCCCTTCTGGCACTCTGCTGGAGTGGGGAATCATCTCCGTTGGCCATCTTCATCATCCCGTCGGCCACCACGATGAGGAGGGAGTAGTCAACCCTCGGGGCTGAGGGTTTGTACCAGTAGCTATGTGTTTAATCTCTCTCTCTCTCGTGTTCTTGAGATGTCATGATCTTGATGTATCGCAGGCTTTGTTAATATAGTAGGATCATATGGTGTTTTCCCCTCTCTATCTTGTGATGAATTGAGTTTTCCCTTTGAGATTTCGTAATACTTTTATGGATTTGAGAGCACTTGATACATGTCTTGCATATGAATACTCGTGGTGACAATGGGGTATCATATTGATTCACTTGATATGTGTTTTGGCATTCAACTCATGGATTCCCGCGGTGACAATGAGGTAATATATGCATATGGGTTGATGCACGTTCTCGTATTATGTTTCTCCGGTAGAAATCTTGGGCACTCTTTGAGGTTCTTTGTGTTGGATTGAGTATTATGAATCTGAAATTATTTGGTGTTATTTTAGTATGAACTCTTGGATAGATCGATCGGAAAGAATAGCTTCGAGGTGGTTTCGTACCCTACAAACGATTTCTTCATATGTTCTCCGCTAGATAGGAACTTTGGAGTGATTCTTCTTTGCACGTTGAGGGACGGTTTTATGATCCAAATATATTAGCATTGTTGAGAGATTGCACTAGAGAAAGTACGGACCCTAGGACTCATTTTCAAGCATTGCAATACCGTTTTTGTGCCCGTTTACTATTTGCTACCTTGCTGTTTTTATTTATTCAGATTATAAAAATATATTTCTACCATCAATATTACACTTTTATCATCATCTCTTCACCAAACTAGTGCACCTATACAATTTGCCATTGTATTGGGTGTCTTGGGGACACAAGAGATTTCTTGTATTTGGTTGCAGGGTCATTTGAGAGAGACTATCTTCATCCTACGCCTCCCACAGATTGATAAACCTTAGGTCATCCACTCGAGGGAAAATTGCTATTGTCCTACAAAACTCTGCGCTTGGAGGCCCAACACGTGTCTACAAGAATAAAGTTGCGTAGTAGACATCAAGTTCCTCTCTCATAATAATTGCAAGTAGGAGCTGCAAGCACATGCATATTATATTCATCAAAATCATCATGTGCAAGGGTAAAAAGCAACCCATCAATGTAATCCTTAATAAAAGCAAGCTTCTCTAATATAGTGTAGTTTGGAGAATTCAAAACGATAATAGGACTATCATGTGTGGGTGCAATAGCAACAATTTCATTCTTAACATAAGGAACTATAGCCAGTTCATCTCCATAAGCATAATTCATATTGACATCTTGGCCACAAGCATAGCAAGCATCAAGTTCATCAAAAAGGGATATTTCAAAAGAATCAACGGGATCATAACAATTATCATAGCATTCGTCCTTCGGTAAGCACGAAGGGAAATTAAACAATGAATGAGTTGAAGAGTTACTCTCATTAGAAGGTGGGCATGGGTAGCTAATTCGATCTTCCTACTTTTGTTCTTCGCTCTCCTCATCATCTTTTTCATCCAATGAGCTCACAGTTTCATCAATTTCTTCTTCCATATAATCCTGCAAAATATTAGTCTCTCCTTGGACAGCGGAGACATTCTCAATACATCAATATTGTAATTGCATTTATAATTATCATATCAATATTTAAGGATAGCAAAATTTTCAGGTCTATAAACTGAATCATCAAAATCTTCAAACTTTTCAAGCAAAGATTCAATTTCATAAGCACCCTTAAAAGCAACAAATTCTTCTATCCGTTCCACGTCATAGTAATCATATCTACCATTAGCATAAGAAGCTAAGGTTTCATTATTGCTAAATTCGCATGAAAAGGGAAGGTGTGGAGCCTTCACCCTGGAGCAACAAGTATAATCATATCACAATCATAGCTCATGAAAATACCAATGCAACATATGAATTTGATCCCATAATAGTTTCCCTTTTTGAGTTAAGCGATAATCCCTAAAGTATTCACGTTGATCCAATGTTACTCCTATTATCAAGTTGAATGGGGTTTTCTTAGGATTATCAAAGTAGTGCATAATATTTTTCACATAACGAGCATCGAGGGTTTTAGGAGGTTCCCCATCTCCATGAGTAGCAAGTACAACTTTTTTTTTGGTGTTTCATGTTCCATATCCATAACTAAAGATAGAGAACAACTTAGAACAGAAAATAAAAACTACTTAGTGATAAAGCAAACAAGCACACACAAGAATATTCACCCCACGCTATTGCTCCCCCGCAACGGCGCCAAAAAAGGGTCTTGATAACCCACAATTATAGGGGATCGTTTGTAGCCTTCTTCGATAAATAAGAGTGTCAAACCCAACGAGGAGCTAAAGGTAGAACAAATATTCCCTCAAGTTCTACCGACCATCGATACAACTCTACGCACACTTGACATTTGCCTTACCTAAAACAAGTATGAAACTATTTTGCAAGTGTAACATCCCAAATTTTCAATTTGGTATGTTATACATAGATCATCATTGCATATCATGTTTTATTGCATTTTGACAAATCCTCGATAAATCCTAAGCAACTCAAGGACCCTCGGAGAGAGTTGGGGATTTTCTCGAATTTTCATATTTGATTTTCATCAAATAATAAGACGAGGATTTTGGTTTTAATTATTTTTCTCTCCGGAAAAATATTTCATTTTAAATAAACGAGAGGAGAAAATATGACTTCTCCAAAACAATTGAAATACTGGAGGAAAAATGTTAAAATCATTATTTGGCATTTATTTGGATTTTATTTGCAATTTTTATTGCATTAAAAATATTGCATGTTTTCAAAATATTTATTTTGATTTAAAAAAATGTTCACCCTATTCTAGATTTTCTAACTAGACGGGGAAAATTTGTTTCATATTTTTATGAGTTTTATTTATTTTTCTACGTATTATTTTCCGCGGAACTTATTTTTTTTAAAAAAATCCTAGATCGGTTTTTTTCGGTTTTATTATTTTGCGAGCGTTTACCGAACCGTTCGTTTTAACGAACGCGTTCGTCAGTTTTTCTCTGATAACGAACGTCCATTATTTAACCGTTCGTCCGTTTTTCTTTTCGTCGGATTTTCTCGTTATTTTCTCAGATTCGATCTCTGATCAAATCTTCGATTCTGTTTATTTTCTCGCTCGTTTATCGGAATCAGGCGATTCAAGCGCCTAGGGTTTCGTCTCGAAATTATCTTTCCGTTTAACCTACTCAAACAAGTTTTTGCTACAGTAAAATTTGACTTAGATCCAGATTAGCAAACGAAGTTTCTTTCTTTCGCCGTTTGACTTTCGTTGCTTCTTTCGAGTTGATTCTTTTTGCAAACCGGAGTTCTTAAGTTGAACTTTCTGGTTGGATCTTTCATTCGAGTTTTACCTGTGCATTAGATGAGTACTGATTGTATGCTTGTTTGTTTGCGATAGAGTACCCGGAGTGTGCCGCTTGTTACTTCGACTCGCTAGGTTTTGCGGATCATCAGCAAGGCAAGTAACACTTTGATCATACCCCGTTCATACCCAGTTTTTCTTGCATTAGATCTGTTTTCCTCAAACACATTGCATGATTAGGATCTAATTAAATTGTGGGTACTGGGAAGTAGTTGAGGTAGTACCTATTACCTGTTTTCTTATCAAACCCTTGGGAGTTACTTCTACATTGCTTTTATTATTGCCATGCTATGCTCGTAGACGTGGATTGGGTTTGAGTGACATTCATGACAGATGTGAGATGTTTAATAATGGTTCAACTTAAGGTGGCAACTAAAACTCACATCTGGGTGGATTGAGGCACCTGGAGAACCCAGTGATGCCTGTATGTATAAGGTCCGCCACCCAGGCTCAAAGGGATCATAAGATTGTTCATGCTAGAAACTTCCGTGTGCAGCCACAAGCTATTATGGGCTCTAGCATAGCTGAGTAGGTTATAGGATCTCTTGAAGAGGTGGACTAGCAGATGTAGGGGAAAGTAGGTGTACCGGTCCATCCAGAGTAAAGAGTGATTGTTTCTGAAAGACTGTGTCTCGGTCATCCGTTTCTCAAACATCATGCAGTGCGAGAATCAAGCGGAGGCGATCGAGCCTTGTGGGGAAAAGTGCGCAAACCTCTGCAGAGTGTACAAACTAATCATGGTTAGCCGTGTCCCCGGTTATGGACAACTTGAGTATCTAGTACTTGGATTATCATTTGAATCTCATCACCGTGATACTTATAATTAATTTTGTTGGGTTAATGATGATACTTAATTGGGATTGAGTTGGAGGTACCTTCTCAATGTTTCAACCACCATGATAGTTAAATAAAATTTATTCCTTTTGAAGTAGGATAAAATTGGCTTTTCGCAAAAACTGTAACCATAGAGCTTTCCACCAGCCATATATGCATATAGTATAGCATTATTATTGTTCATTGCTCTCTATGTGTTACTTTGCCAGCATATTCTATGTGCTAACCCGTTTTTGGGCTGCAAAGTTTCATGTTGCAGACTTTTCAGACGACGAGTAAGGTGCTTTAGGTCGTGGTCTTATACTCAGTGATGCCGCTGGAGTGATGGACTCACTTATCTTCCAAGTCTTCCGCTGTTATCGTTTTAGATGGCCTTAAGCCATGTTTTTCATACTTTAACTCTTTGGAGTTATTCGTTGTAATAAGTGTGTGATTGCTACTCTGTTATAAATCCTCCATTTATACTGTGCGTGTCAGCATTACTGATCCAGGGATGACACTGGTGCACAACAGCACATGCCATTTGAGGTCTGGTCGCTACAGCAAGAATAAAACCACGAGTACTTTGCGAGAATAAAACTACGAATAAATTGCAAGGTAATGAAAGTACATAGCTTTTGTCAATGAGAAAGTCATTTGTCCCTAGGCAATCGATAACAAGTACCGGCAATCATTCTTGCAATTTTATATGAGGGAGAGGCATGAGCTAACATACTTTCTCTACTTGGATCATATGCACTTATGACTAGACCCCTAGAAAGCATCTGCAACTACTAAAGATCATTAAGGTCGTGAAACCCAACCATAGCATTAAGTATCAAGTCCTCTTTATCCCATACGCAATGACCCACTTACCCGAGTTTAAGCTTCTGTCACTCTCGCAACCCACCATAAGCGAACCATGAACATATTGCAACACCCTAAAGCGGGGGGCCCCCACATTTGCACGAGACGGAGGGCACCGTAGTACAGCACCATAAATAAAATATACAATCATATCAACAAGGATCATGATTAACCCACAGGACAATACAGATCTACTCAAACATCATAGGATAGCCAAGTATCATTGGGAAATAATATATGGAGTTGAGCACCATGTTTAAGTAGAGATTACGGTGGGGAGAAGGGGTGTTACACCGCTGCATAGAGGGGGAGAGAGTTGGTCTTGACGTTAGCAAGATTGTTGATGTAGATCGCCGTCACGATCCTTGCCCCGGCGGCACTCCGGCGCCACCGGGAGAGAGGGGGAGAGAGCCTCCCCCTCCTTCTTCTTCTTCATTGGCCTCCCCCCTAGATGAGAGGAGAGTTCCCCCTCTGGTCCATGGCCTTCATGGCAGCGGAGGGGCGGGAGCCCCTCCGAGGTTGGATCTCCCTCTCTGTTCTCTTCTGTTTCGCGTTCCCGAGATCTGGCCCTTCACCGTGTCTTCAATTCCGAAGATCCGTAACTCTGATTGCGCTGAAATTTTTACACGATTTTTTTCCATAAATTATCTTTCTTGCACCAGAAGAAGGGCCCCAACCGACTTTCGAGGAGGGCATAAGACACCTGGGCGCGCCAGGGGGTGCCCAGCGCGCCCTGGTGGGTTGTGGTCACTGTGGGCCCCCGTTTGCGCTGATTCCAAGTCATAAAAATCACATATATTCCAAAATAATTGTCCGTAAATTTTTATCGCGTTTGGACTTTGTTTGATATGGATTTTCTGCGAAACAAAAAACATGCAACAAACAGGACTGACACTAGGCACATGATCAATATGTTAGTCCAAATAAATCATATAAAATGTTGCCAAAAGTGTATAAAAGTTGTATAATATTGGCATGAAACAATCAAAAATTATAGATATGACGGAGACATATCACCGGGTCAAATAAAAATAAGTACATGGATGAGCAATCGATGAAAAAGAGAACAAATGCATATAAAAAAGGAAGGTTGCACACATACCAAGATGTAGGTGCTTCTACTGCATTTGTTGCATTCTCTTCTTCATTTGCTACTGTCCGTTGTTCATCTTCTCCAAATGATGCATCCATTGATTGGTACAAAGCTTAGCTATGTGCCCTAGTGTAAGTGCATCTAGTGCCCCTTAGTGATTTTGGTGTATTGAAGACTTATAGGTTAAGAGACTAATGAGTTTATGAGTGTACACAGGTCTATAAGTCTATGAGGAGTTTGATATTTACAGAGAAAGTCGACCCCTAAAAATGAAGTTCTTCGACTGAAGACTTTGGATTTCTGAAGACTTTATGAAGACTTTGAAAGTGAAGAAATTGGTGTGACCTTGAAGTCTTGGTATTCATTTGAGGAACATGAAGTGTGAAGACTTTTGTTTTCGTAGTTTCATTTTCTCTTTCTTGAGTCATAGGAAACACCGTACTATTAAAGGGGGTCGAGGAAATACTAAGGAAAAATTTCCATGTGATGCTCAACTCAAAATCCTACACCTACCAATCCCTTCGAGTGAAGCCATTGGAAATCTCATACAGTTCAGTCATATTCTTCAGTGACAGAGACGAAGTTCTTCTGGTCTCTGAGGAATTTGTTCTGACTGAGGAGTTAGGAATTCGCCAGTGCGGATTGCCTACACAGTGAGGAACATGATAGCCCTGAGGAATTTGAGCCTCAAATTTCCGATCGTTGCTGTGGTACGCGCCAGCTGTCCCAAAATATCTTATCCACCTAACGGTCATATCATTGAAGGGCATTTATGTCTTATCATGTCGGGCTGCTCCCTAGGCTATAAATAGCCGCCCCCTACAACCACTAGCTGGTTGGCTGCTCCGAGAGAAACTGACACTTGTCATTTGAGAGCATCCCATCATACGAGGACTTTGAGCGAAAATCATCGAGTGAGGAAAACCCAAACCCAAACACCTACAAACCCAAAGTGATTGAGCATCACTGAAGAGATTGATCCTGCGTGCATCCAATGCTTGTTACCTTTGAAGACTGTGCTTCTTCCAGACGGTTAGGCGTCATGGTCTAGAGCATCCAAGAGGAATTGTGGATCGCCGAGTGACCGAGTTTGTGAAGGTTCGGAAGTCACCTGAAGACTTACCACGAGTGATTGGGCGAGGTCTGTGTGACCTTAGCTCAAGGAGAATACGGTGAGGACTGTGTGTCCGGGACTGTGTGTCCTCAGGTTTAAATACCTAGCAGCTCCAACCAGATGTACAACCGAGACAACAGTTGGAACTGGTCTACCAAATCATTGTCTTCACCAAGCTTACTGGTTCTATTTCCTCAACTCTTTCATTTCCTCATTACAGTTGTTGTGCACTTGTTCATATCTGTTTGAAGACTTTGACTGAAGACTTTCTCAATTTCCTTAGTTCAATTTCTTCAGTCTGTTTGTCTTCATCCTGTGTTACCCTGTGTTTACGCTTTCTGTACTCTGTGCTT
This sequence comes from Triticum aestivum, assembly GCF_018294505.1. Lineage (NCBI taxonomy): Eukaryota > Viridiplantae > Streptophyta > Magnoliopsida > Poales > Poaceae > Triticum > Triticum aestivum. The sequence continues at coordinate 210,767,100 of NC_057808.1, forward strand.
GTCTTCATTTCATTATGATGACCATGCTTGTGTTCTGTTATGTCTACTTTTGAGTACTTATTCCGCTGCAAGTAGTTCTTCGCTAAGGAATTTCCTCACCCGCAAATTCCTCAGTGAAGAATTCATAAAAATCGCCTATTCACCCCCCTCTAGTCGATAACGCACTTTCAATTGGTATCAGAGCAAGGTACTCCCTTGTTCTGTGTGATTTTGGTTTAACCGCCTGGAGTTTTAGTTATGTCGACCACAGGAATGAAGACTGTGTCATGTCCCATCTTTGACGGTCACAAGTATCCCAAGTGGAAGGCCATGATGAAGAAGCGCCTCATGGCGATGAACAACGAGCTGTGGACCGTCACTGAGATTGGTCTAACCGATCTGTGCAAGATGGCAGAAGCTGATGACATTCGCAACTACACTATGCTCAATCTCACGGCAAAGGACGTCATCTGCTCCTGTCTGTCTCAAAATCAGTTCAGGAACATCATGCATCTCGATCATGCGAATCTTATCTGGGACCGTCTCTCTGAGGTTTATGAAGGTCATCGAACTCGTCATGATACTTGGTTTGAGGATTTCAAGGAATCTCTCAAAGCGATGACATTTGAACCAAAATCATCATCCTCTTCATCGTGCCTTATGGCAAAAAGTGCCGAGGTAACTAAATGCTACCTATCCAAGTCTAGTTATGATGAATCTGGTGATGAATTTGGACCCAGTTATGTCAAACTTGCTTCCCTTGCCACTAAACAACAAAGAGCTCTGGAAAAATTTCAATACATGCTAAATAAGAGCAATGATATGTTGGGTGAAGAAATGGAACAGTCGAAAGCTTTGGCTGAGAGTCTTCAGAGACTTCAGACTAGGTTTGACACCCTTCAAGGTCATCATAATACTCTGTTATCTGATCATGAGAAGCTTTCTTATGAATTTCTTCAAAGAAAGCAAGATCTTGAAAAGCTAAGAGTGAGTTATGAAGATCTTCAGAAGGAGCGCAATTCCTTACTTGCTCAACAAATCAGCGCTGCTCAGGAAGAATTTTTTACTCCATGTTTGAAGTGCATTGAACGTGACTCTGCTAATTCTTCACCTGAATGTTCAAATGCTTCTAATGTTACAAATTCTTCACCTACCTCTGCTATCACTAATTCCTCATCTGAGGACATTGCTAGTATCAGTGATGATGCAGGGCTGAAGGAATTGTACATGACAGGCATGTACAAAAGCCTCAAAGGGCATCAGACTCTTTGTGATGTGCTTAAAAAGCAGATCCTCAACAGGAACCCTAGGAAAGAGGGTATTGCCTTTGAGAGGAAACTCAATGCTAATGGTACATATTGGAAGCCTGAGCAGTACCCCAAAACCTCATGGGTTGCTACAAAGGGACCTCCAGTTGACCCATCTAATCTATCTGGCTTTACATGTGAATCTCCTCATTCTTCTGATGAGTCATTTGACTCCAACTATAAACTATTCAAAAATCATAATGGTGAAGTATTTGCTAGATATGTTGGCACTAACTGTAGGAACGGTTCCCCTATGAAGAAAATCTGGGTTCCCAAAAGGTGCCTTGAAAGTCTTCAGGTGAATGTCCTCATGACACCACCTGTGAAGAATAGGAACCCCAGATCAAATTCTTCATATGGATCCAAGTCCTCATACGGACCAAATTCCTCACGTGGATCAAATTCCTCAAAAGGATCAAAGTCCTCATATGAATATCATCATGCTAACAACTCTGTTTCGCAGGGAAGAGCTAAGGGCTATGAATATGAGCATTATTCTTCTAACCATTATGTTCATAAGTCCTCGGAGAATTTCTCTGCTTATTCATATGCCTATCCTAACTCCTCTTATGAGAAATGAAATGGGCTGGCTTCTATGCCACCTTTCTCGTATGGAGCTCGCAGAGTGATGAACTCTTTGCCACCCCTTCAGATGTGGGTGGTAAAGAAAAAGAACTAATCTCTTATGCAGGGTCAGGTCTCTAGATGTGTTTAAACGTCTGAAGAATTTGCTGGAGACCTGAAAAAGCCTGAAAGGACGCAGGCTAATCATGAAGAAATGAACTTTCATTTCTCACGTGCTCTACTGTTTTATCTGTTCCATTGCTTGATGAAATTGATCTGATGAATTGATGTCATATTCTTCACTGATGAAGTATATGAGTTCGTAATTTGCACTAATTCATCTGCAGGATGATCAACCCAAAGCCACTGAGTGGGTCCTCGATAGTGGATGTACGAATCACATGACTGGTGACAAGAATCTATTGATGGATGCTCCCTTATATCCATCGCATCTGGAGCATATCATCTTCGCTGACAAAGGCAAAAGTCAGGTATTGGGTCTAGGTAAGGTTGCGATCTCAAAGGATCGACACATGGACAAAGTCATGCTTGTTGAGCCCTTAGGATACAACCTCATGTCTGTCTCAATGCTTTGTGATCTTGATATGGTTGTTGTCTTTGGCAAGTATCGTTGTGTTGTGATTATGGAAGCTGACCATTCCAAAGTCTTCGAAGGCTTTAGGAGAGGAGACTTGTATATTTTTGATTTCTCTACAGGACCACAACCAGCCGTATGCCTACTTGCAAAAGCTTCAGAAGGCTGGCTATGGCATCGACGACTTGGTCATGCAGGCATGAGGAATTTGCACACGCTTGCGAAGAAGAAGCATGTCATTGGCATCAAGAATGTCAAATTCCTCAAGGATCACTTATGCGGAGATTGTGAAGCTGGAAAGATGACAAAGGCTAAGCATCCAGCGAAGACTATCATGACTACTACTCGACCGTTTGAATTGCTTCATATGGATCTCTTCGGTCCTAATCATTATTCTGCAATTTCAAATGAAGCATCTCAATATGGCCTTGTTATTGTTGATGGTTACTCTCGTTACACATGGGTACACATTGTTACTTACAAACATGAAGTGCAGGAAGTCTTCAAACGATTTTCCTCGAGGGCTTCAACCAACTTTGGTGTGAAGATCAAGCACATCAGAAGTGAGAATTGAACTGAGTTCAAGAATTCTGGTCTTGATGACTATCTTGATGAACTTGGTATTACTCATGAGTTATCTGCTCCTTATACTCCTCAGCAGAATGACGTCATGGAGCGCAAGAACAGGACTCTTGCTGAGATGGCTCGCACTATGCTTGATGAATACAAAACGCCTCGTCGTTTCTGGATTGATGCAATTGATACTGCGTGCCACATCATCAACAGAGTATATCTTCACAAATTCTTCAAGAAGACTGCCTATGAACTCCTCACTGACAAGAAACCCAATGTGAGTTATTTCAAAGTCTTCGGTGCTAAATGCTGGATTAGAGATCCTCATCACAACTCTAAATTTGCACCGAAAGCACATGAAGGTTTTATGCTTGGTTACGGAAAGGGCTCGCACACCTACAGAGTCTTCAACAACGTTCTTCACAAGGTTGTTGAAACTGTAGATGTGCGGTTCGATGAAACTTATGGCTCGCAAAGAGAGCACCTACCTTCTGTGATAGATGAACTAGCACCTGAGGAAACTATCAAGTTCAAGGCTACTGAGGATGTCATCCCTACCGAAGAATCTGCTGAAGAATTCATTCCAGACCGTGAAGAACGTCGAGCTGAGGCACCTGAAGAAAATGGTGCTGAAGAAAATGCTGATCAAATTCCTCGACGACAACCAACTCATCCTCGTGTTGCAAAAGAAGTGCAAATTGAGAAGATCATCGATGACATTGAAGCACCAGGTCCTCTCACACGCTCAAGAGCTTCACATTTATCTAACTTTTGTGGGCACTTTGATTTTGTCTCTACAGAGCCCGCTAAGGTAGATGAAGCATTTCTGGAGCCTGAGTGGATTCAGGCCATGCAAGAAGAATTACATCAATTCGAGCTCAACAACGTCTGGGAACTGGTCAAACGTCCAGATCCTTGCAAGCACAATATCATTGGCACAAAGTGGATCTACCGCAACAAGCAAGATGAAAATGGCCTTGTGGTGAGGAATAAGGCACGGTTTGTAGCTCAAGGCTACACACAGGTTGAAGGAATTGATTTCGATGAAACTTTTGCACCTGTTGCTAGACTTGAGGCTATTCGCATATTACTTGCTTATGCTAACCATCATGATATCACCTTGTATCAAATGGATGTGAAAAGTGCATTCCTCAATGGTAAGCTTGAGGAAGAAGTATATGTTGCTCAACCCCAAGGTTTTGAAGATCCAAAGCATCCTGACAAAGTCTTCAGACTCAATAAGGCCCTCTATGGCCTCAAGCAGGCCCCTCGGGCATGGTATGATACTTTGAAGGAATTCCTCATGAAGAAAGGCTTCAAACCCGGTTCACTTGATCCTACTCTTTTCACTAAATCTTATGATGGTGAATTGTTTGTGTGCCAAATATATGTTGATGATATTATCTTTGGCTGTACTGACCAACGTTACACTGACGAATTTGGTTATATGATGAGAGAGGAATATGAAATGTCTATGATGGGAGAATTAAAATTCTTCTTAGGTCTTGAAATTCGTCAACAGCACAATGACATATTCATATCTCACGAGAAATACCTCAAGGATGTACTGAGGAAATTCGGCATGCAAGATTGCAAAGGCGTCAAAATTCCTATGCCCACAAATGGCCATCTATGCACTGATGAAAATGGTATTGACTTCGATCAAAAGGTATACTGCTCCATGATTGGTTCTTTATTGTACTTATGTGCATCTAGGCCAGATATTATTCTTAGTGTTTGCATGTGTGCCCGATTTCAAGCTACACCGAAGGAGTCACACCATAAGGCTGTGAAGCATATTCTTTGATATCTAGCTCACACACCAACACTTGGATTATGGTACCCCAAGGGCTCGGCTTTTGATCTCATTGGATATTCTGACTCTGACTATGCTGGTGATTGTGTGGACCGCAAGTCAACATCTGGCACATGCCATTTCCTCAGACGATTTTTGGTCTGTTGGTCCTCGAAGAAACAGAACTGTGTATCACTGTCTACTGCTGAAGCTGAGTACATTGCTGCTGGTTCTTGCCGTGCTCAATTGCTGTGGATGAAGCAAAGTCTCAAGGACTACGGCGTCAACGTGAAGAATGTGCCTCTCTTCTGTGACAATGAGAGTGCCATCAAGATTGCTCACAACCCAGTTCAGCACTCAAAGACAAAGCACATTCAGATTCGTCATCATTTTCTTCGTGATCATGTGTTGAAGGGCGACATTTCTATTGAGCATGTGAAGACTGAAGAACAGCTAGCTGATATCTTCACAAAGCCCTTGGATGAGAAGAAATTTAGCAAGTTGCGGTGTGAGCTAAATATCCTAGAATCTTCGAATGTTCTTTGAAAAGGACACTCATCCCAACACTTATGCAAAATTGATGAATTAGATGTGCAACACATGAAGAAATGTTTTTCTTCAATTAATGAAGAATAACACTCTAAGTGTGAAGAAATTAACGAAGAATTTGATTTTCAGAGCCCTACGACAATTGTACGCGGTGTCTGAAATCATCATTCTTATACGGTGGGTCACGCCACCACCAAAAGTTGAAAATCTTCAATTTGAGTTTTTTCCTCAGTTTTGAAATTCCTCAGTTGTTCATGTGTTTCAACTTTGCAGTGTCTTCACTGTTTTCGTCGTTTTTCTTCATTGACTATATATATATATATGAGTTTATGTCCTCTACAACATTCACTTATTGCTAATTCTTCAAGTTGCTATTTCTGCTAAGTGAATGTGATCGGACCCTTCCCCCTCTATGCTAAACTCAACCCAATCTATTCACAAATTCTTCATGTGCGTTCTATTTGAAACTCATTCAAAATCTTCACTGTGTCCTTGTCAGCTGAAGAATTTGCGAACGCAACGTTAAAACTTATCCTATCCAAAATTTCCGTTTTGCCGCTCAAACCATTCCGCTTCCCACGAAAGCACTTATCTATTCACCCATGATCTCACACGATCTCCACTTCTCAGTACGTGGGTGACACATGTCAAGCGAATGAGAAGGGTCAGGGGCACGTTCGTCCAATTTCTTCGGGCGAACAGTTTTTCACCGTGGCCATAAATACCCCTCCCCTTCCTCACTTCTCTTTTACTCCGCTCGACCTCACTCCAGCTCGAGCTTCTCAAACCCTAGCGCCGCCGCTACTTCATCATCGCCGGTGAGGAAGAGCTTCACTGCCTCGACCTCGTCGCCGTCGTACTCGCGCCGGCTGCGGATTTCTTCACTCCGCCATCGCCGTAGCTGTCTTCCTCCGCCGAGTTAGAGCGTGGAAGATCTGCACTGACGAACTTCACATCTCCACTTCCCAGTTCGTCATGTTCTTCGTCCAGGGTAATGAAAAGTTACTTTTACTGCCCTCTTTGATTCAACTGATTTCTACAAAATCTTCAAAGGTGTTTTTCTTCAAATCCTCATACACTAAACACCACACATGTCATCTGTTCTTGATTCGTTTCTCTAAGCAACAATTTTTCTTCAAGATTCCTCAGTTGTGTGGATCTTCGATCTATACAACTCTGGAACCTAAGACAAAAACGCTTAGTGAAATTCTTCAAGACTTATCTAGTCAAAATCCTCAAACTTGTTCTTTTTACAAAACCTTCTGAGAACGCATATGACCTCTCCAAATTCCTCGCAACTATACTCTGTTCACAGGTACTCATGTCCGCTGCTGAATCACTAGGTTCTCATCAACTTAACTCATTTGCAGCATTCCTTGAAGAAAAGTTGCATACATCTTCAGAGAATTCCATCATTCAAATTCCTCATCTGAAGAAAATGGCTGATGAAAAGAAGCCACAGAAAGGAGGAAAGAGGCCTGAAATCAATACTGCTTTTGAGATCCCCGATGACATATACAAAGATTATTGCACTCCTGATGAGGCCAAGTTTGGAAAAGAGGACAAAAATCAGCGCAAGGTGCGCATACAGAGGATAGAAAGGAGATGGGCAAGAGAGTGGAGGGAGTACAAGTATGTAACTCCCAAGTACATGAAGAAATTCGCACTCAATCCTCCATGCCCAGGACCTCCATTGGCACCTGGCTAAGAAGCAGATCCCACTAGCCTCAAGCGCGGTGAGGATTATCCTAATGAATGAGCCAAGCGCCAGGCCAAGTTGGACAGACAAGCAAGAGAAGCAGTGAGGAAATTCAATGAGGACTCTGCTGCTGCTGCCTCTGCTGAGGCCTCTGCTGTCAAGCCGAAGAAGGCCATGGCAAAGAAGCCTGCGCATAAGCCAAGTGCTTCACCTTCAATGCCCTCACGGCCAAGTTCCTCAGCAATGCCCTCACGGCCAGATTCCTCAAAGCCCTCACGGCCAACTCCTCAAACTGCTCCTGCTCCTCCAAAGTCCTCAGCTCCTCCGCCAAAGTCTTTGGCTGCTCCGACCAAATCCTCAGCACCTGTGCATCTCGCCACGTGCCAAAGGACTACAGGCATATCTATTGCCTCAGGAGCCTCTGCAAGTTCCTCGGCTGCACCGAGTTCCTCAACTGGCCCCTCTCTGCTGAAGAAGAAAACAACTGCTGGACGAGGTCCTCGACCAAGTCCTCACAAGAAGCAGGTTGCTTTCCAAGTGCCCTCTGATGATGCTGAGGCTGATGATGAAGAACTTGCTGAAATCATCAGAGACAGACAAGTCAATGCCGCTAGTGCCAAGGGAAGCAATGTGCCACTGCTTTTGGATCCGAAGCTGATCCTAGACTTCATCGATCTCTGGCACAAGGATCCCAACACACCTTTGCCTGAGATGAACCTCACACTAGGTCAACGTCATGTTTTGACTACCTTCATTGAAGAAGAGAAATGGAAATTTGAGAAGGCAAGGCAGCTGAAGAAAGCTCAGTATAGGAAGGAGCGCTTCCTGAAGAAAAACGTTGTCTCTATGAGAACTGAAGATCTAGTGAAGATCCGGGCTGAAATCAAAGGCCTCAGTGATGACTTCAATGCTTACTATGCCGATTGGCAAGGAGCCAAGGTCAGGTTTGTAAAACTGACTGAGAAATTCACTTCAAAGGTTGCAGCTTCATCGCAACCAGAAATTCCTCAAGCCGAAGCATCTGCTCAACCAACCGAAGAGCACGCCAGCACCGCTGATGAAAATCAGGCTGCTGAAGAAAATGTGAGTTCTAGGGCTGATGACTGCATACCAGCTGCTGAAGAAATTGCCAGGGCATCCACTAGTGGTGCGCCTGAAGAAAATGAAGAAGTCAGGGCAACTGCATCAGTTGTGCCTGACGAAAATGCACCAAATTCCTCTGCTCCTCCTGCACCTACCCCAACTCCTATCCTTCCATCTGCATCAGATGTGAATAAGACCAAGGCTGCAGAATGCCATCAAAGGAAATCGTCCCTTTCGATGAAGAATGTGTGATCCCTAGCGGATCTGATGAAGACATTCCCTCTGCTGCTTCCTTAGAGCAGATGGATGAAGAAATTGAAGTGGATGCAATCCCTTCAACTCCAATTTTCTCCTTGCCCATGCCTCAGTTCACAGCTGAAGAGGTCGGCGTTGAGGAATTGGATGAAAAAAATTCTGACGTGGACATTGGGAGTACTACTCCATTGATGAATGATGACTTTTGGGAAAGTCAGCATCCCAACCCTCCTCTGTTCACGCCATTGCAACAAATCCCTCAGTCCCTTGCACAAACTGTTCAAATGGGCTCTGAAGAAAATCAACCCACTGCATCTGTTCATGAAGAAATTCCAGCCACTAGTGCTGAAGAAACTGCTGCTCCTGAATCATTGAAGACGCAGACTACCACTGAAGAGGAACCACAAATTCCTCAGCCTGAAGAACCCGAGATTGCGATTCCTGAGGTTGTGATGCAACTAACTGACACTCCTCAACCCAAGCCAAAGGATCCATTCTCAAGGAAGCAAAAATTCAAAACTAATGATTTCTTCGGCGAGCACGTATTCTTCACTGATTACAACCCCTATGACTCTGCTCGCATTAGGAAGAGGCGTTTCTGAAATGCCAGCCAGGCAAATTTTTATTTAAGTCTTCGATCATGAGCACATTCCTCATGTGGACATGGAATCTCTGCCGTGCTTCGTGCCAGTCCTCAGTGTTCTTCACGACGCTGTACTGTTAAACTTTTGCATTGATATATGTGATTGGAATGAAGAACTCATTCTTCAATTTTATGCAATGCTGCACATCACCGGAGACTCTAAAGATGTGAATTCATGGGTGCTGGACTGGATGACTGAAAACACTCACTACAAGGCACCAGCTACTGAATTGCTTCGTGCTTTACCTCTCAGTCCTCCCCTTGAAGCTGCTCGTTGCATGTACCAAGAGCCTGAGCTTACAGACCACTATATGCAAGTGCTGATGAAGCCATTCAAGCCAGGTCAGGCCCCAAGAACAAAATTCCTCAGGAAGGGATTACTATATGTTCCTAGGACTGTCTATCGCATTCTGACGAAGACAATGAGTCCTATCAAGGGCCACGACTCGAATGAAGAAGAAGTCGTTGGCATCATGAAGAATCTGCTTTTCAATAACATGCATGGCGTTCCCGTCAATTTCCATGATTTCTTCATGAGGACTCTGGCCAATGTCGCAATGTCACCATTTGAGTTGAAGCCTTACACTCCGTGGATTATGAGATTCATCAGAACAAGGTCTTCACTCAACTACAAGGCTGATTTTCAGAATCACCTCAGCTACTTGCCCCCGATTGAAGTCCTCAAGCGGACCTATTCCTCAGCTGATGACAAGGGCAAGGCTACTGCTGTTATAGATGAAGGCATTCATCCATTGGATGGTCAATTTCGCAAGGCTGCATCCTACTCCACCAATGACGACTCTGCCACTCATGACTCTGCCGCCAATGCAACCAAGCCAAATCCTCAAGGCACAGCTCCCAGGGTGATGACTGATCGTGAGCTTCTCCTCAATCTTCACCAGAAGGTTGATCGCAATCACAAATGGGTCAAGCGTCAGTTTGGTTCAATTCTTCACAACATGACTGCTACCCACAATGCAGTGAAGAAAAACCATTACTACCTTCATGAAACCTTCAACCGTACCTGGGTTGTTCTGTCTCACATTTATAGCGAAGAAGATCTGAAGAAAATGGGTCTCAAGGAAGACTTTGACTGGTCTGCTCCTCCACGAAGAAGTACAAGAAGGTCAAGGTTCCTTCCTTGGTGGCCAGCTCCTATTCTTCATCGTGCGACACTGACGAGCATGAAGACTTGGACGACACTGCGGCAGGCCCAACATCAACAAACGACCCCAACAACGCTGGCGCTCCTCCATCAACATGATATTCTTCAGGGGCGTTAGTCCTCATTTTCAACCCTTTTGGTCATTCGATGACAAAGGGGGAGAAATTTGAGTTAGTCTTCAAGCGGGTCTACCTATATGGGCGTTTTTTGCTAAGTTACAACTCTCGTTCTTCTGATGACTTTGCTGGATCGAGTTGTAAACTTAAACTGTATGGTGGCCTGATACTTTTGCTGTGATTTTCTGCATGCTTATTCCTCGCTAATGTTAATGCACGCATGCTGAATTACATCAGTCACCATATTTCATCATGCATTTCAAATTCTTCATATCATATGTCAAATGCGTGTTTGAATTACAAGATATAGGGGGAGATCTCCATGATTCTACTCTTCAAGTGTGCATTGCTTCAAAAGCAAATTCCTCACTATGCACATCTTCAGGGGGAGTTCTTCTATATCTTGCAATCAAATTCCTCAATTTCAGTATTTACACTTCATATGTTTATCCCCGTTGAGAACTTAACCTATATTGTCATCAATCACCAAAAAGGGGGAGATTGTAAGTGCATCTAGTGCCCCTTAGTGATTTTGGTGTATTGAAGACTTATAGGTTAAGAGACTAATGAGTTTATGAGTGTACACAGGTCTATAAGTCTATGAGGAGTTTGATATTTACAGAGAAAGCGACCCCTAAAAATGAAGTTCTTCGACTGAAGACTTTGGATTTCTGAAGACTTTTTGAAGACTTTGAAAGTGAAGAAATTGGTGTGACCTTGAAGACTTGGTATTCATTCGAGGAACATGAAGCGTGAAGACTTTTGTTTTTGTAGTTTCATTTTCTCTTTCTTGAGTCATAGGAAACACCGTACTATTAAAGGGGGTCGAGGAAATACTAAGGAAAAATTTCCATGTGATGCTCAACTCAAAATCCTACACCTACCAATCCCTTCGAGTGAAGCCATTGGAAATCTCATACAGTTCAGTCATATTCTTCAGTGACAGAGACGAAGTTCTTCTGGTCTCTGAGGAATTTGTTCTGACTAAGGAGTTAGGAATTCGCCAGTGCGGATTGCCTACACAATGAGGAACATGATAGCCCTGAGGAATTTGAGCCTCAAATTTCTGACCGTTGATGTGCTATGCGTGAGCTATCCCAAAATATCTTATCCACCTAACGGTCATATCATTGAAGGGCATTTATGTCTTATCATGTCGGGCTGCTCCCTAGGCTATAAATAGCCGCCCCCTACAACCACTAGCTGGTTGGCTGCTCCGAGAGAAACTGACACTTGTCATTTGAGAGCATCCCATCCTCCGAGGACTTTGAGCGAAAATCATCGAGTGAGGAAAACCCAAACCCAAACACCTACAAACCCAAAGTGATTGAGCATCACTGAAGAGATTGATCCTGCGTGCATCCAACGCTTGTTACCTTTGAAGACTGTGCTTCTTCCAGACGCTTCACCATTCCATGATGTGCATCCAAGTACTCCTTCACCTAAGGATTGTGAGCATCCAACACTCTCAAATGGTCCTCATGCTTCCTCAAGTTGCATGTATGATGCTGGCCATAGGTTCTCATCATAAACTTTACCTTTGAATTTATTTTTAAAATTATGCGCTAGGTGTCGCATACATTCCCTATGCTCCGCTCCAGGGAATACAATTCCTAACGCAGTCTCTAAACCCTTGCAAGCATCCGAGTGTATAGCTAAACCTGGGGGTGTACCTATAATGTTGCGCAACTGCTGCAGAAACCAGACCCAACTTTCCTCGGACTCTACCTCCAACACACCAAATGCAACTGGGAATAGCCAGTTGTGTCCATCAACTGCAGAAGCTGTTACTAGCTGTTCTCTCTATCTTCCATTCAAAGAAGTTGCATCAACAGCCATATTGGGCCTACAACCATCCAGAAACCCCTGCCAGCAAACCTTGAAACAAACAAAAGCCCTCCTGAAGCACTCTGATACGTCTCCAACGTATCTATAATTTTTGCTTGTTCCATGCTGTTATATTATCAATCTTGGATGTTTTATAACCATTTTATAGTCATTTTATATCATTTTTTGGTACTGACCTATTGACACAGTGCCAAGTGCTAGTTGTTGTTTTCTGCATGTTTTTTACATCGCAGGAAATCAATATCAGACGGAGTCCAAACGCAACGAAACTTTACGGAGATTTTTTTGGACCAGAAGGAACGTAATGGGCCCTAGCTGTGCCTGGGGGTGCCCTGAGGAACTATTCTGTCCTGCTTCCTCATCAATCTATTGTGGGCATTGATCCTTTCCCTCCATAATTTCTGACGACCGAAAATCGAACCACCGTGCTTTGGCTTTTTATTGACGTGCATAGCTAGGATCATTGCGACGTCCTCCTCCTCTTGAAGATCAAATTCTTGATCGGAAGAATCATAGGACGAACTTATCTAAAAACTTGAATTTAAACCAATTTAAAACTACAAAAAACATGCACCAAATTCATCTACAAATATAAAGTTAGAAGCAATATATACCTTGCAAGTGTTTCTCAAACACCTTGTGGGTGTCGAGCTGCAAATGGACGTCGGGCATTGTTTGTCGGAGGAACAGTGTGCTCGAGGGGCGACGGCGAGGAGAGGAAGCAGCAGCGGTCACTGGGAGAAGTAGGGGGGCGACGACACGTTGGGGACATGCGGGGAAAGCGTCGACGGGTCGCCAGAGCGAATGTGGGAAAGTGCGGGCGGAGGCGCCAACGCTTGGAGGTTTCAGATCTGGAGGTTGGTGAGACTCACGCGCACAATTTGCTTGTCCAGCCCGCGTGAGCGGGCGCAGGAAATATACAGCGCGCGATGCAGTTTTCCCCAGCGCGTTGAACCTTGTTTACTGCACGTGGGATTATAGCGTGGCTGCTGGAGCGCTACTTTCGGTCGCGCGCGTGCTATATAGTTGTTTTTTCAGTGCGTGGCTTATCTAGCGCATCTATTGGAGATGCTCTAAAGGTCTCATTTCTCCCTCGTGAAGGTACTTGTTCAAAATCAGGTACATGGTACTGTTGTCCTTTGTATGGTACTAGATACCCATCTCTGTTTGGATAGCGTGAGTCGATAAGATAGTATTTGCCTATACAGGAAAATGCAATGAAGACCAGTAAGTTAAAGCAAAAGGCTAGTGTAAAAGAACGCATGTATGAGTCATCACCGTTTGGAGGGTGTGGGAAACTGGGATATTCAACTCGTTCATCTGCCCATACCCGCGTGTCATGAACAGATCCATACCATCCATCAATAGCAAAAATGAAACTCATACTGAAATCATAGATTGACATGACATTCCGAGTGGTGACACCTTTCTGTTATGATACTTGGGCTACTCGTTTTCAAGCACAACACAAGGTATGTGTATTCCACCTGTGGCCCTAATGGGCCCTGCAGTGCACTTGGTTTCACGCGGTAGTTGATACGTCTCTGATGTATCTATATTTTTTGATTGTTTCATGCTATTATATTATCATTCCTACATACTTTTGCCATAATTTTATATTATTTTTGGGACAAACATACTAATGTAGTGCCCAGTGTCAGTTGCTATTGTCTGCTTGCTGTTTGTTTCATAGAATATCAATACCTACGGAGGTCCAAACACGATGCCAATTTTTGACGATTTTGTCTAGACCCAAAGGAACCCTAGAAGCTTCGGGAGTCATCGAGGGGATGCCCGAGGGCCCCACAAGGATAGGTGGCACGGCCAGGGGTGGCCACGCCACCCAGGCTTTGTGGGCCTCCTGAGCCTCGTTGCCCCCCCCCCACAATAAAAGGATCTAGTCGAGGAGTGGCGGTCATGGAATGAGCGACAAAACTAGTTTGATGTTGTATGTTTGTTGTATTGTTGACTATTTGTTGTATTGTTCATGAACTATTTGTTGTATTGAAGATAAACTATTTGTTTGACTTGTAATAATAATTGAACTATTTATTGTTGATTTATTCTGTGTGCGTTTGATCTTCTTGGTTCTATGTTGAGTGGGAAATGTATTTTGAGCTAGGCGCACACACTACCTGCGGCGCGCAATTTATAGCACTTCTAGTAAAGAAAAACACCAGCCCAACGCGCTAAAACGTTATTTCAGCGCTGTAAAAAAATTAGCGCGTCACGCAACCGCGTGTCTGTTGGAGATGCTCTTAATCATCTACATTCCTCACTATGTAACTTCATTGAAAGATCTTTTGGTCTTCTCGAGACGAAATGATGAATCTTTCTTGGCATTAGGCATTACAAAGTTGATACGCTAACAATGATAATTACTGCATGCACTTGTCTTCATAACTACATCCATGAGAGAAAACTACCTGATGAGCATTTCGACATGGTTGAGAATGGATCCTATGTTCATGAAGAGAGCGCTTCTCATCATGTTGCACCCTATGATGAGTGTAATGTGGGTACGAGATGCTATTGCTGCGAGTGTCTTTCCTTGACGACTAGCTAGCTTTATGGTGTATGCTTTTGTTGGGAGAGCCTTCTTATATTTAGAATATCCTCCTTTTGTGTGACTTGTTCTCAAGTACTAGTGACAATGATGTTTTTATGATGTTTCAATGCGTGACAATGAGCTTCCTTATGTGGACTTGTTAAAATTTATGGATGTTTCAAATCAAATTTATGTTCGTAACTTCGTATGCGCGATAAACACAAGAAAATAACTCAAATATTATTTCATCAAACCAATTCCAGTTGTTGCATCAACTGTACGTCTAGTTGAGGCGGCTGAGTCGCAACTCAATGGACACACAGTCCTCACCGTATTCCTCTTGAGCTAAGGTCACTTGGTCCTCGCCCAATCACTCGTGATAAGTCTTCAAGGTAGACTTCCAAAACCTTCACAGACTTGTTCACGGGCACACCACAATGACTCTTGATGTACTCAGAACTTGATGCCTAACCGTCTAGAAGAATGATAGTCTTCAAAGGTAACAGACGTCGGATCACACTGATCAATCTCTTTAGTGATGATCAATCACTTTGGCAGGTTTTTCCTCACTTAGGATTCTCTCGAAATCATTAGAGGATGGTTTGCTCTCAAATGGCAAGTGTCAAGTTCTCTCAGAGCAGCCAACCAACAAGTGGTTGTGGGGTCGGCTATTTATAGCCAGGGGCAACCCGACATGAATTGTCATAAATGCCCTTCTCTCATTCGACTGTTGTTAGGATAAGGATCCACTCGACAGCTGGCACACGGCGCAACAACGACCGGAATATGAACTCTCAAAATCGTCGGGGCACTCAATTTCCTCACTTTTAGGCAGAACACACTGGCGAACTCCTAACTCCTCAGCGTGACCAAATTCGTCAGCGACCAGATGAACTTCATCACTGTCGCTAGCAAATGCATCAGCTGTACTAGAGATTTCCAAAGGCTTCACTTGAAGCGGCTTTTGTGTATGGGTTTGAGTAGGTTTGAGCATCACTTTGGAAATGTGAAATATGTTTCACCTAGACCCCTTAACAGTATGGTTTTTTCTATGACTCAAAGAAGAAGAAAAGAAACTATGAAAACAAAATCCTCAAGCTTCAAAGTCTTCACATCAATTTCTTCATAGGCCGTACCAATTTCACCACCAAATTGTTCACTTGAAGAAATCCATTTTTAGGGATCGTCTTCCATGTGTTAAACCAAATCTTCTAGGACTCTGTCTCCTGTGTATACTCACAAACACATTAGTTCCTCAACCTATTTGTCTTCAACACTCCAAAACCACTACGGGGGACACTTGATGCACTTACAATTGAGAGAGCACCTACATGCATGTATAGGCAAAGAATTTTGAGGAAGCCGTTGGAGATGCTCTAAGAGGGTCGCTCGATCATCTTCCTCCAGAAAACGTTCTCTCGCCCCTCTGTTTTCCTGAATTGCCGCCGCCCCAAATATTCACACCTCTCCTCCACAAAAAAATGATGGTTTCGTCTGCAGATCCATTCAGTAAGTAGCATTAAAGACGATTTATCCATCTAACTGATCTGAAGGACCAACAGGTTTAATATCTTAAATTTCTCCTATTATCTTAGGGTTTGTTTGTCGTGTTGAGTTTTTTATAATTCCTTGAAAAGATGGTTAATCATGTGGATTGCACAATTAAGATTAAATCTCAAGTCATACCCCCATCACAATATAATATAGAGAGGTAAGTACTTTTGTAATTGGAGCTTATTTTATTATGATACATTGTCAACTATGATTTCTTATTTATTTGTGCTTACTAAATAAATATTGTAGACATCTTAGTTGATACGAGGTACACCTTTTTTAGCCATATATTATTGCTACTTTGTTCTGTTTTGAGGTATATGTTAGTGCTATCTATTTGCGTTAACACCTATGACCTTTCTTCTTGGATTAGGGCATCTCCAACACTAATCCCAATCGGACACTGTATCTGTCCGCCGACCGGTGAGGACTAGTCCGCGACCACTGATACAGGAGCCGACCGTCCAAAGCTAGCCGTAAATGTCCGCTCACATTTGATGCAAATTTAAACAAACTTAACAACTTTCATTCAAACTAAGATAATTTTGACATAAACCGAATGATTTTCATCTAAACCAGAGCATGCTCATTACATTTTGAACACATTTCAACTAAACTATAGCATACTAGCCTCAACCTAGTATAAAAGATCATCGACTGCCGCCGCGCCCGTTTCCCACAACATGTCTTCCATGTCCGACAGCAAGCTTGCTGGCCGACCATGAGCCCAGGGAACTGAAGCTACAACGAGAAGGTAAATAACACCCACCTCTGCGAAGTGGGCAAGCTAATCGACCAACGATGATGAGCATGCCAAACTTAACTTCAATGGGAGGGGAAGAGTAGTGGACTCCGGCTCCACAAAGCAGATAAGCTCATGGCTATGCAGCCCGATAAGACGATGGCCGTGGCCTTCTTGGGATCCAAGCGGTGGCGACCTCCCATGTTCTACTCTTCCTCACTATCGGCGGTAGCCATGGACGTTCTGGCCTCGTCGTCGTGGCGGCGGGGCGCAATAGGCGTAGAGCTGGTGACGTTGTCAGTGTCGTGTTAAATTCCTCTGCCACCGTGTTGATCTATGCGAACATAGCTTCTTTCTCCACCTGTAGCAAGTGGAGTTGCCATCACTCGTGACTTATTTCGTGGGCGGGGCCATAGGCCCGTAGAAGCTCCTTCTACTTGTCCACATCCGCCATAATGCATGTGTTGGTGATTTTCTCCTTCGTGAGCAGGTGCTAGTCGAGGAGGAGGAGGTTGTACCTCTGGTTGTCCTGCGTCTACCAGAACGTGGCCTCCCACTCTTTCAACACCATGTTGGTTTAGTGTGCCCGCGCCTCGCCCATGGTGATGCCGACATGGACCAACGAGGGCGTAGGTGCAAGCTCGTCGTCAGCCACCTCTTTCATTTGTTCGTCCGCAACGCTGGTCTCCGTGGAGAGCTCGTCGGCAAGCCAACCTCTATCCATCTAGCTCGGTGGGCCTGCTAACCGGCAGCAATGCGGGTGAGCTCCTACTTCTGTTCGTCCGACAGACTCTCCCACAGGGCTTTGGAGCTCGGGGCCATGGCGGATGTGGTGCAGAGAGGAGATCGGGGAGCGGAGGTGGGATGCACCTATTGCCGGTCCTGCCACGTTTAAATGGCGGGCGGATATAGGCCAAGAGATAAGGTGGTTAATGCCAGTTTTTTTCTCGAATACGCATAGCATGAGTATCATCTATATAGAAAGAGGAAGGGTACAAGAGACCCTCCACCATGTACAGTTACATCGAACTATAGCTTAGTGGCTCAAACCACACCCACACTCTGACGCTCATCCACACCTAGATACATACTACACATTACTCATACCTTGCCCACCGCTCCTAAGAACCTCTCCATGTCTCCTTTGAACTTCCCTGCTGCTTGCCATGCCCTTCCTTCGCATTCCACTCTTTGCAACACCACATGAGTAGCCGGTGTCACTCCGTCGAAGACTACCACATTCCTATGTTTCCATATCTCCCAAAGCACTAGAAAGAGGATGGCCCTCGTATCCTTAATGTGCTTGAAGGAAATATGCCCTAGAGGCAATAATAAAGTTGTTATTTATATTTCCTTATATCATGATAATTTTTTATTATTCATGCTAGAATTGTATTAACCGGAAACTTAGTACATGTGTGAATACATAGACAAACAGAGTGTCACTAGTATGCCTCTACTTGACTAGCTCGTTAATCAAAGATGGTTAAGTTTCCTAGCCATGGACAAGAGTTGTCATTTGATGAACGGGATCACATCATTAGAGAATGATGTGATTGACTTGACCCATCCATTAGCTTAGCACTATGATCGTTTAGTTTATTGATATTGCTTTCTTCATAACTTATACATGTTCCTATGACTATGAGATTATGCAACTCCCGAATACCGGAGGAACACTTGGTGTGCTATGAAACGTCACAACGTAACTGGGTGATTATAAAGATGCTCTACAGGTGTCTCCGATGGTGTTTGTTGAGTTGGCATAGATCGAGATTAGGATTGGTCACTCCGATTGTCGAAGAGGTATCTCTGGGCCCTCTCGGTAATGCACATCACTATAAGCCTTGCAAGCAATGTGACTAATGAGTTAGTTACGGGATGATGCATTATGGAACGAGTAAAGAGACTTGCCGGTAACGAGATTGAAATAGGTATGATGATACCGACGATCGAATCTCGGGCAAGTAACATACCGATGACAAAGGGAACAACGTATGTTGTTATGCGGTTTGACCGATACAGATCTTCGTAGAATATGTAGGAACCAATATGAGCATCCAGGTTTCGCTATTGGTTATTGATCGGAAGTGAGTCTCGGTCATGTCTACATAGTTCTCGAACCCGTAGGGTCCACAGGCTTAATGACGATGACATGTACCTAGGGTAGGGCAATAGACCTGATCTAAGCACCCTACCCAAGGACACTGCCCTACAGTCAAGGACATTCAAAGGGTAGCAGATTCTACCGACTGAAATCACCACAGGACACAAACCACTCGACTGAGAGTTCTCCCGGATAGCCTAATCCCATTCGACCAGGATATATTCATTCGACCATACCAGAAACCACTCGGAGAACAGAAGATCTAAGGTCACTCTGAATGACAACGGTCGGGCGTTCACTCCATAGTCTTAATGTTCATTTATATGACTTTAATGCTGGTGTTATCAGTAATGTTCCCTCTTTATGTACATTGAACCCCTTGTAACGTGGGCTGGCTGGGGCCCTAGCGTACTCTATATAAGCCACCCCCTCCACTGGCACAAGGGTTCGCACCCCCTATAACTTCACGCATAATCCAATCGACCGAGCCTCCGGGCACCGAGACGTAGGGTTGTTACTTCCTCCGCGAAGGGCCTGAACTCGTAAATCTTGCATGCACAACTTCACCATAGCTAGGATCTTGCCTCCTCATACCTACCCCCCATTCTACTGTCAGACTTAGACCCACGACAGTTGGCGCCCACCTTGGGGCAGGTGTCTTAGCGACTTTCCGGTGAGGTTGCATTTTTTATGATTCCCATCATCATGGTTTCCGGC
Source organism: Triticum aestivum (assembly GCF_018294505.1). Taxonomy (NCBI): domain Eukaryota; kingdom Viridiplantae; phylum Streptophyta; class Magnoliopsida; order Poales; family Poaceae; genus Triticum; species Triticum aestivum. Next base: position 210,786,939 of record NC_057808.1, read on the forward strand.
GGTGGTTTGGCTGAGGGCCGTGAGATCCGTCTCGGCGTGCTTGTCTTCGTCGCCGACGATTCCGCCTGGCTCCAGGAGGCCCCTCTCGACGTCGAGGTGCTCCCCGTCCGCGGGGCGACGCACTTTCGCGCGAGCGTTCGCGGCGTCCTTTTGCGCCAGCCGTCGACCCAATATCGGTCGGCTCCGGCGGTGTCTTCGCTCCCCGCTGTGCGCCATCGCAAGCGATCCGATCGGTCGCAGCTTCAGTGGTGGGTGAAGCACGCGGTGGCACGCCAGTCGGCCACCCCCCAAGTCACAGCAATGGAGCCCGACGAAACTCTCTACGACCTGTTTGATCTGTCGACTGGCTCCGTCAAGACCCTGTCCGAATGCGACAGCAGCGACCCTGCGACAGAAGTCCTGATGGTCAACGCGCCGCGCCGCCCGCCTGGTTTTCGTCGCGCCGACGGTGGCGACGGCGGCGGCGATCCGTCATAGGTTCATGAGGAGTATCATCCCGAAGCCCTCACCTCACAGCAGAGGGAGGAACTTCACCGCCGCAATGTGGAGGCACTCCACACGCCCATCATCGGAGAAACCTCTGAGGCTCGGGCCTTGGAGGCGGCGCGCCTGGCCACTTTGGCTGACCGCACTTGACTGGAGAACCTTTAACATGCACTCGACGAGCGTGCTCGGTGGCAAATCCCTAAGTCCAGTCGGCGGCAACGACAACTGTTTCCGCCTGAACCTCAGGTATACCGCACACCGATTCAGAATCTTACAGCTGCTGCCCGTATAGCAGAGTCTATTCAGCCGTCTCAGTCGGAGGCTGGAAGAGGTTTGATGCAAATCAGAGCATTGCTGCGAGTAGCAGGAGAGCAGAACACAGCAGTATCTCAGTCGCGTAACAAAATACACAGCAGATCTGTGATGGCTGACATAGTTCAGTCGGCCCACAGCCCAAGATCGCCCCTGCGGCGTTAGGGACGTGGGCATCACCAAGATCACTACATGGGTCGGAACCACGAGCAGTATAATCATCGACTCGGCCGTGATGACCGCCGTCGGGTGCCCACACCTCCTCCGAGGAGTGGATCATATGTGCCCCAACAGTATGATGACAGGCGCCCGCACAGTGGTGAACGAAGAGTACCAGTCGACCCAAGGGAGCCAGGTTTTGATGCGAGATTGATTCTTGTTCAAGGTTTGGTCGACAGGAACAGAGCACACAGTGAGGGACTTGACAGAGATCGCCCGACAGGCAACAAAGTTCATGTTTCCGGTCCAAAGTGTTTCAGCAGAGCCATCAGGGCTGCAGAGTTTCCCCCCAACTTCAGGTTGGCGACTAGAGTTAGCAAGTTCACTGGTGAGTTCAAGCCTGACACTTGGCTTGAGGATTACCGAGTGGCTGTATAGATCGGTGGTGGCAATGATGAGGTGGCCATGAAGCACCTCCCCCTGATGCTTGAAGGATCAGCTAGAGCCTGGTGTAATCAGTTGACTCTGGGTAGTATATTCAGCTGGGAAGAGTTGGCCCGAGTGTTTGTCAGAACGTTTGAAGGTACATGCAAGCGACCTGCAGGGTTGGCAGAATTGCAGCATTGTGTGCAAAAACCGAATGAAACTTTGAGGGATTACATCCAGAGGTGGACCACTTTGCATCACACTGTGGAGAATGTATCTCAGCACCAAGCAGTGTGCGCCTTCAAGGAGGGCGTTCGGTATCGTGAGCTTAACCTGAAATTCGGTCGGACAGGAGACATGACCCTAACCCGAATGATGGGAATAGCCACTCGGTACGCAAATGGTGAAGAAGGAGACCGACTCCGCAGTAGCAAGAGCAAACCAGTCGGCCAAGACACTGGAGGAGGTAATTCCAATCAGAAACAGAAACATAAAGCTAAGCCTGCAGGACCTGGTGAAACTGCAGTAGTGATCCAAGGAAAGTTTAAGGGAAAACCTAAGGGGCCCTGGACCCCCAAGAAGGTGAAAGACCAAGCAGGGAATGATGTGTTGGATTTGCCATGTCACATTCACACAAAGAAAGATGAAGAGGGAAATCTGATTTATCCCAAGCATACCACTCGACAGTGTCGACTCCTTATCCAGCAATTCCGAGAGAAACAACCCAGTGAGAAAGGGAAGGAGTCTAATAAGGATGAGGACAAAGAGGAAGATGATGGTTTCCCCAATGTCAATTCTACCTTGGTGATTTTTGCGGACATTGAGAGCAAAAGTCGACTGAAAGTCATAAACAGAGAAGTAAACATGGTTGCCCCGGCAACGAAGACATATTTGAAGTGGTCGCAAACAGCAATCACATTTGACCAGTCCGATCACCCATCACATGTTGCCACTCCAGGGCGGCAAGCGTTGGTAGTCGACCCAGTTGTTGGAGGCACTCGACTGACCAAAGTGCTGATGGATGGTGGCAGTGGTCTGAATATTCTTTACGCTGAAACCCTGAAGGGGATGGGCATTCCGATGTCCAAGCTTAGTGAGAGCAACATGAGCTTCCACGGCGTTATCCCTGGAAAGAAAGCTGAATCACTCGGTCAGATCACTCTTGACGTGGTTTTCAGTGATTCGAAGAATTACCGTAAGGAAAAGTTGACATTTGAAGTGGTAGATTCAAAGTGCTTATCATGCTATTCTGGGCAGACCTGCATATGCTCGTTTCATGGCTCGACCATGTTACGTGTATCTTAAGTTGAAGACGCCTGGTCCCAGAGGTGTGATCACGGTTACTGGTAATCGGCAGAAAGCAGAAGAGTGCCTTCAGAAGGGCTCAAAAATTGCTGATGAACAGATGGCAGCAGTTGAGATGCAAAAATACCAGAAGAATGCAGATCCGAGTGATTTGCTGCGAGCCAAAAAGCCTGCCTCAGATTTTGCGTTTCAGTCGTCCGGTGAAACAAAGTCAGTTCATATTCACCCTATCGATCCCAATGCTGCTCCGACTCATATCTCAACAACACTCGAAAGCAAATAGGAAGAAGCGCTCATCCAGTTCCTCCGTGAGAACTGGGACATCTTCGCATGGAAACCTTCTGACATGCTAGGTGTGCCCAGGGGGCTGGCTGAGCACCGTTTGCGAGTCGGCCCAAAGGTAAAACAGTCAAAGAGCATCTCCGACGGTCCGCCGTATAGAAGAGAAAAGCAATTGGCAAGGAAGTGGCTTAGCTTCTGGCAGCTGAGTTCATTCGAGGGATTTACCACTCCGAGTGGCTCGCCAATGTCGTCATGGTTCCTTAGAAAGATGATTCACTCCGTATGTGTATCGACTTCAAGCATATCAATCGGGCCTGCCCGAAGGATCACTTCCCTCTTCCTCACATCGATTAGATAGTCGACTCGACTGTGGGATGTGAGCGGTTGTCTTTCCTGGATGCATATTCCGGGTACCATCAGATCCGACTGTATGGACTAGATGAAATAAAAACAGCTTTTATCACTCCATTCGGGTGCTTTTGCTATGTCACCATGCCCTTTGGTCTCAAGAATGTTGGCGCCACATTCATGCGCATGATATAGAAGTGCCTGCTCACTCAAATCAGTCGGAATGTGGAAGCATACATGGATGACATCGTGGTTAAGTCGCGTAAAGGTTCTGACCTGCTGACTGACCTCGCTGAAACCTTTGCCAATCTGAGGAGATATGATATCAAGCTCAATCCGTCGAAGTGTACGTTTGGAGTTCCAGGTGGCAAGTTACTCGGTTTCCTCGTTTCCGAACGTGGGATCGATGCAAACCCAGAGAAAGTTGGGGCAATACTCCGAATGAAACGCCCTGTGCGCGTACATGACGTTCAGAAGCTTACTGGTTGTTTGGCTGCTTTGAGTCGATTCATCTCCTGTCTCGGTGAAAAGGCTTAGCATCTTTACCGACTGATGAAGAAATCTAATAAGTTCGAGTGGACTCCTGAAGCTGACGCAGCGTTTGCAGAGCTCAAAACCCTGCTTTCCACCCAGCCGGTGCTCGCTTCTCCAATCAGCAAAGAGCCTTTATTGCTTTATATTGCAGCCACTGGACAAGTCGTCAGTACTGTACTCACGGTCGAGCGAGAAGAAGAAGGTAAAGCCTACAGGGTTCAGCGCCCAGTGTATTATATTTCTGAAGTTTTAACCCCATCCAAGCAAAGATATCCACATTATCAGAAGCTTGTCTATGGAATTTACTTGACCACAAAGAAGGTTGCACATTACTTCTCAGATCATTCAATTACAGTCGTCAGCGACGCTCCATTATCAGAAATTTTGAACAATAGAGATGCAACTGGTCGAGTGGCTAAGTGGGCGATTGAACTCCTTCCGTTGGATATGAAGTTCGAGGCAAAGAAAGCAATCAAATCCCAAGCAATAGCATATTTTCTCATCGAGTGGATTGAACAGCAGTTGCCGACTCAGATTCAGTCGGAACATTGGACTATGTTCTTTGACGGGTCCAAAATGTTGAATGATTCAGGTGCTGGGGTAGTCCTGGTATCCCCGCGAGGCGACAAGCTCAGTTATGTTCTCCAGATTCACTTTGACTCCTCCAACAATGAAGCTGAATATGAGGCACTTTTGTATGGGTTGCGTATGGCCATTTCACTCGGCGTCCGACGCCTGATGGTTTACGGCGACTCAGATTTGGTGGTCAATCCAGTGATGAAGGAATGGGACGTGAGGAGTCCAACTATGACTGGTTATTGCAATGTAGTGAGGAAATTGGAAAAGAAGTTTGAGGGGTTAGAGCTTCACCATATACCCCGACTGAAGAACCAAGAAGTCGATGACCTGGCAAAGATAGGTTCCAAGAGGGAGGCTATTCCCAGCAATGTGTTTTTGCAACATGTTCACACACCATCCTTTCAAGAGGATCCCTTCACAGAAGAGCCCCCACAGCCTAAGAGCTCCATTGATCCGACTGAAGTTGAAATCCCAGCCGTGGTCGACTTGATCATGGAAGTTTTGGTCATTATTCCCGATTGGACAGTGCCGTACATTGCATATATTCTCAGGAAAGAGCTCCCATAGGATGAAGAAGAGGCTCGTCAAATTGTCCGTCGATCCAAAGCCTTTACTATGATGGGTGGACAGCTTTACAGAGAGAGTGTTACTGGAGTCGCTCAGAAATGCATCACACCAGAAGAAGACCGAATGATCCTCAATCATATCCACTCGGGGACCTGTGGTCACCACGCGACCTCTCGGACCATCGTGGCCAAAGCATACCGAGCGGGGGTTTACTGGCCACATGCCAATGAGATGGCAAAGGAAATAGTCGACAAGTGAGAAGGCTGTCAGTTCTACTCCAACATGCCCCACAAGCCTGCATCAGCCTTGAAGACCATTCCACTCGTCTGGCCATTTGCTGTTTGGGGATTGGATATGGTTGGACCTCTGAGGACTGGCAGGAGTGGCTTCACCCATCTGCTCGTGGCAGTCGACAAGTTCACCAAATGGATTGAAGCTAAACTTATCAGAAATCTCGAATCAAGTACTGCTGCCAGCTTCATCAGAGAGTTAACGTTCAGATATGGAGTTCCACACAGCATCATCACAGATAATGGGTCAAACTTTGATTCAGATGAGTTCAAAGCTTTCTGCGCTTCCCAAGGCACTCGGGTCGGCTATGCTTCAGTCGCCCACCCATAGTCGAATGGACAGGCGCAGAGAGCAAACGGTTTGATCCTCAAAGGGTTGAAACCTCGATTGATGCGTGACCTCAAGCATGCAGCAGGTGCTTGGGTCGACGAGCTACCATCAGTGCTTTGGGGATTGAGAACAACTCCCAATCGGTCGACTGGTCGGACTCCCTTCTTCTTGGTGTATGGGGCTGAAGCTGTGCTTCTGAGTGACTTGCTTCACAATGCACCCCGAGTGGAACTTTTCTCAGAAACTGGAGTAGAACAAGCTCGACAGGACGCTCTTGATCTTCTGGAAGAAGAGAGAGAGATGGCCTTGATCCGGTCGACTATCTATCAGCAAGACCTTCGTCGATTATACGCCAGAAATGTGAGAGGTCGAGCATTTCAGGAAGGTGACCTAGTGCTCAGAATGAATCAGCAACGGCCGCACAAGCTTGCTCCCGCTTGGGACGGTCCCTTCATCATCACCCAAGGTGCTCCACAACGGAGCATATCACCTCTACAATGTGGAGCACAATAAAGACGAGCCACGCGCTTGGAACGTCGAGCTGCTCCGCCATTTTTATACTTAAGTCATTCAGATTATTCAGATGTAATAAGAAATACCTTTTAGTTTGTATATCAAAGACACAGTTTTACAGTCTCCTAAATGGTTGTTGTTGCTTATACATTTGTTTTAAATCCCCCAGTGGGTGGCTTAGCTGCGAATCCGTTTCGCCTAAGTTTCAAAAACAAACTCCGAGTGAAGAGCAAGCCTCTCACTTGGAGACTTAGTCGCGAATCCGATTTGCCTAAGTTTAAAAAATCCCATCGAGTGAAGAGCAACCCTCTCACTCGAGGGCTTAGCTGCAGTCATGTACTCGCGTAAGTTTAAAAAATCACACCGAGTGAAGAGAAACCCTCTCACTCGGGGGCTTAGCTGCAGTCCCGTACTCGCCTAAGTTTAAAAAATCCCACCGAGTAAAGAGCAACCCTCTCGCCTAAGTTTAAAAAATCCCACCGAGTGAAGAGCAACCCTCTCACTCAGGGGCTTAGCTGCAGTCTCG
>NC_057808.1:210793949-210799729 GCF_018294505.1 Triticum aestivum
CGTACTCGCCTAAGTTTAAAAAATCCTGCCGAGTGAAGAGCAACCCTCTCACTCGGGGGCTTAGCTGCAGTCCCGTACTCGCCTAAGTTTAAAAAATCCCACCGAGTGAAGAGCAACCCTCTCACTCGGGGGCTTAGCTGCAGTCCCGTACTCGCCTAAGTTTAAAAAATCCCACCGAGTGAAGAGCAACCCTCTCACTCGGGGGCTTAGCTGCAGTCCCGTGCTCGCCTAAGTTTAAAAAATCCCACCGAGTGAAGAGCAACCCTCTCACTCGGGGGCTTAGCTGCAGTCCCGTACTCACCTATGTTTAAAAATCCCACCGAGTGAAGAGCAACCCTCTCACTCGGGGGCTTAGCTGCAGTCCTGTAGTCGCCTAAATTTAAAAAATCCCACCGAGTGAAGAGCAACCCTCTCACTCGGGGGCTTAGCTGCAGTCCCGTGCTCGCCTAAGTTTAAAAAATCCCACCGAGTGAAGAGCAACCCTCTCACTCGGGGGCTTAGCTGCAGTCCCGTGCTCGCCTAAGTTTAAAAAATCCCACCGAGTGAAGAGCAATCCTCTCACTCGGGGGCTTAGCTGCAGTCCCATACTCGCCTAAGTTCTAAAAAAATCCCACCGAGTGAAGAGCAACCCTCTCACTCGGGGACTTGTCCACAAGTACAACGTGTGCTCCATCCTGATCCGCAAGGACAACGAGGTGCAGGTCGACTACGACCTTCTCCTCAGAGCTGTGCCACAGGTACAATGTGCGCTCCATCCTGATCCGCAAGGACGATGAGGTGCAGGTCGACTACGACCTTCTCCTTAAAGCTGTGCCACAAGTACAATGTGCACTCCATCCTGATCTGCAAGGTCGACGAGGTGCAGGTGGACTGTGACCTTCTCCTCGGAGCTCCGCCACAAATACAAACAAGAACAAAAGCCTGTTTCATGTGAAGATTCAAGTTCCGCTCAGAAATAAAGACAAGCATATTCAAGTTCAGATAAATCCCTCGAGGGTCCAGACCGCGGATTAAAGTACTCGGGCTCCAGGCCCGAAGGAGTTTTATGGTTACAAAACCACTCGGCATACCGAGGCAAATTTAAACGGATCATAAAAGAGTTTTTTCACTCCGCAGGAGGAGGGCTGGCAGGCTCGACGAACTCATCCAGGTCGATTCCATCAGCAATCCGAGTAGCAGCAGCAATGAAAGTCTCCATGAAGGACTCGAAGTCAAGCCTCTTGGTGTTGGCAACCTTGATCGCCGCTAGCTTCTCTTCTTTGGCTTCCTTGCAGTGAACGCGAACCAGAGACAGAGCCACGTCAGCACCACACCGACCAGAAGACTTCTTCCATTCCTGCACTCGACCGGGGATCTCATTGAGTCGAGTCATCATAGACTCAAGATCATTCTGGAATGTCACCCTTGGCCAGAGCGCTGAGTCGATCCGCGACACCGCAACCTTCAGTCCAGTGAGGTAGTCAATGACGCTAGCAAGACGAGATTCCAGTCGGAGCACATTCATGGCAGCTTCATCCTTGACAGGGGAGTTTATGGGGTCCAAGCTCGTTTCGATTTGACCAGTCTCTGCCTCGAAGTTTTGATAGAATTCTGTGCTTACAGAGAAGCAATGAGTCGACGGTTTTACGACTAGTCGACGAAAGAAAATCAATCAGACGAAGACAAATACCTTCTAGCATGAGGAATAACTTCTTGGCGAGTACTCCCAGATAATTCTCCAGCTCGTCTCTCTTGCAGGAGATGTATTCTACCTTGTCAGTCAGGGCGCCCTTGTCCTTCTTCAGTCGAGTCACATCTTTGTTGGCTTCATCAAGGGCAGCCTTCAATTTGGTGTTCTCTTCCTCCAGCTTTCCGACTGAGGCCAGCTTCTGGTCGGCGAGTGCCGTTTTGTCTTCTGCCGTTTTTCATGCAGCCGCAAGATCAGAGTCCTTCTTCTCCAAAGCTTGTCTCATTGTTTCTACAAAGAATAACATTCGAGTTAGAAAAAGGAAGGGAAATATAGCAGGAGAATCAGTCGACAAGTTTTCCATACCAGCAGCATCATCCTTAGCCTTCTGCAGATTCGTCTTGGCCAATTCCGGATCAAGATTAAGCTGGATCTGCTTCTGCTCCAAGTCAGCAAACCGACCTCCAAGTTCACATGATTTCTGTGGACAGAAGATAGTCAGTCGACAGACAAAAAGATTGGTTGCTTCTAAGCAATAAAATAACAAGTTCTAAGAGTTCTAAGACCACTGCCGAATCAAACATTCAATAGTAGTCTCGAGGACTACACCCAGTGGGTGCACTCAGCGTGCCCCCACTGGTTCAGTAACTTTTCAATTGACTTGGTCCGTCCAGTTGGGAAAAAAACATATGACTTGTTCTCAGACCATAGCCGACTGCTCGCAGTCGACTACGGTCTCGGGGACTGCACCTAGTGGGTGCACTCAGCGTGCCCCCACTGGTTCAGTGACCACTCGACATGATCTGCTTAGATCGAGTGGAAAAGTTCTGTTCAAAGACCACCGCCGAATCAAACATTCGACAGTTATCTCGGGGACTACACCCAGTGTGTGCACTCAGCGTGCCCCCACTGGTTCAAAGATTTGATCGACACAACCTAGTCGACTCAAGTGGAAAAACTATTCAGCAGAAATTGAAACACCTAGTGGGTGGACAGATGCAAAATGCAGACTGGCAAGTAGAAGCACAATAAAGGTTTTTCAGGTAGCATATCCTAACAGAACAAGCGACAAGCTAGAAGATCAGTCGGAAATCAGCTAACCTGGATATTGGCCTGGAGTGCTGAGCTGGCGTCATAAGCAGCTTGACTAGCCTCGCGAACCACTTTCATCTGCTCCATCATGATGACTGCCTGGCGTATAGCTTCCTTGGTAGCACTCACTTGGTCCTCTGGGACGTGATGGGCGGTGAAAAGTGAAGACGGTGGATCAGCTTGAGCCTGTGCAGTCGACGCTGAAGGCTGTGCACTTGACAATGGAATGACAAAAGTAACAGAAGCCCGGTTGGTGTCTCCGGACTGCTGAACCACTGGTTCCGTCACTAGCGTCGACTGAGGCGTCTTGCTAGTTGATGTTTTCCTGTTCAAAGTCCTTCTCCTCCTTCCCGTGGGCCTCAGTGGTGCATCCTCGTCGTTGTTTGGAAGTTCAATAACATTGGGCAGAGCTGCAAAAGAATTAATCGCAAGAGTTCAGCCGACCGTCAAAATGGCTGATAAAGTAAAGACGAAATGGCAAGAGTTATACCCGCGTTGGAGGTGTGATGTCTACGAATCAACATTCTTCTTGTAGACGTTGTTGGGCCTCCAAGTGCAGAGGTTTGTAGGACAGTAGCAAATTTCCCTCAAGTGGATGACCTAAGGTTTATCAATCCGTGGGAGGTGTAGGATGAAGATGGTCTCTCTCAAACAACCTTGCAACCAAATAAGAAAGAGTCTCTTGTGTCCCCAACACACCCAATACAATGGTAAATTGTATAGGTGCACTAGTTCGGCGAAGAGATGGTGATACAAGTGCAATATGGATGGTAGATATAGGTTTTTGTAATCTGGAAATATAAAAACAGCAAGGTAACTAATGATAAAAGTGAGCACAAACGGTATTGCAATGCTTCGAAACAAGGCCTAGGGTTCATACTTTCACTAGTGCAAGTTCTCTCAACAATAATAACATAATTGGATCATATAACTATCCCTCAACATGCAACAAAGAGTCACTCAAAGTCACTAATAGCGGAGAACAAACGAAGAGATTATTGTAGGGTACGAAACCACCTCAAAGTTATTCTTTCCGATCAATCCATTGGGCTATTCCTATAAGTGTCACAAACAGCCCTAGAGTTCGTAGTAAAATAACACCTTAAGACACACATCAACCAAAACCCTAATGTCACCTAGATACTCCAATGTCACCTCAAGTATCCGTGGGTATGATTATACGATATGCATCACACAGTCTCAGATTCATCTATTCAACCAACACATAGAACTTCAAAGAGTGCCCCAAAGTTTCTACCGGAGAGTCAAGACAAAAACGTGTGCCAACCCCTATGCATAGGTTCATGGGCGGAACCCGCAAGTTGATCACCAAAACATACATCAAGTGAATCAATAGAATACCCCATTGTCACCACGGGTATCCCACGCAAGACATACATTAAGTGTTCTCAAATCCTTAAAGCCTCAATCCGATAAGATAACTTCAAAGGGAAAACTCAATCCATTACAAGAGAGTAGAGGGGGAGAAACATCATAAGATCCAACTATAATAGCAAAGCTCGCGATACATCAAGATCGTATCACCTCAAGAACACGAGAGAGAGAGAGAGAGAGATCAAACACATAGCTTCTGGTACATACCCTCAGCCCCGAGGGTGAACTACTCCCTCCTCGTCATGGAGAGCGCTGGGATGATGAAGGTGGCCACCGGTGAGGGTTCCCTCCTCCGGCAGGGTGCCGGAACAGGGTCCTGATTGGTTTTTGGTGGCTACAGAGGCTTGCGGCGGCGGAACTCTCGATCTATTCTGTTCCCCGAAGATTTTGGGTATATGGGAATATATAGGTGAAAGAAGTACGCCTGGGGAGCCATGAGGAGCCCACGAGGGTGGAGGGCGCGCCCAGGGGGTGGGCGCGCCCCCCTGCCTCGTGCCTTCCTCGTTGCTTCCTTGACGTGGACTCCAAGTCTCCCGAGTTGCTTTCCTCCAAAAATAACTTCTCCAGAAGGTTTCATTCCGTTTCGACTCCGTTTGATATTCCTTTTCTTCGAAACACTGAAACAAGGGAAAAAAGAGGAACTGGCACTGGGCTCTAGGTCAATAGGTTAGTTCCAAAAGTAATATAAAAGTGTAAAATAAAGCCCATAAACATCCAAGATGGATAATATAATAGCATGGAACAATCAAAAATTATAGATACGTTGGAGACGTATCAGCATCCCCAAGCTTAATTCCTGCTCGTCCTCGAGTAGGCAAATGATAAAAACAGAATTTTTGATGTGGAATGCTACATAACATATTTATCAATGTAATCTTCTTTAATGTGGCAAGAATATTCAGATCCATAAGATTCAAGACAAAGGTTTAATATTGACATAAAAATAATAACACTTCAAGCATACTAACTAAGCAATCATGTCTTCTCGAAATAACATGGGCAAAGAAAGTTCATCCCTACAAAATCATATAGTTTGGTCATGCTCCATTTTTGTCATACAAGAATGCTCTCATCATGCACAACCCCGATGACAAGCCAAGCAATTGTTTCATACTTTAGTAATCTCAAACTTTTTCAACCTTCACGCAATACATGAGCGTGAGCCATGGATATAGCACTATGGGTGGAATAGAATATAATGATGGGGGTTGTGTGGAGAAGACAAAAAAGGAGAAAGTCTCACATTGACGTGGCTAATCAATGGGCTAGGGAGATGCCCATCAATTGATATCAATGCAAGGAGTAGGGATTGCCATGCAACGGATGCACTAGAGCTATAAATGTATGAAAGCTCAACAAAAGAAACTAAGTGGGTGTGCATCCAACTTGCTTGCTCATGAACACCTAGGGCATTTGAGGAAGCCCATCGTTGGAATATCCAAGCCAAGTTCTATAATGAAAAAATCCCACTAGTATATGAAAGTGACAAAACAAGAGACTCTCTATCCTAAATATCATGGTGCTACTTTGAAGCACAAGTGTGGAAAAAGGATAGTAGCATTTCCCCTTTTTATTTCTTTTATTTCTTTTTTTGGGCCTTTCTTTTTTTGGCCTTTCCTTTTTTTTA
>NC_057808.1:210800040-210822773 GCF_018294505.1 Triticum aestivum
CTATGAATGATGATCATCACACTTCTATTCATTTACAACTCAATGATTACAACTCGATACTAGAACAAAGTATGAATCTATATGAATGCCTCCGTCGGTGTACCGGGATGGGCAATGAATCAAGAGTGACATGTATGAAATAATATGCATGGTGGCTTAGCCACAAATACGATGTCAACTACATGATCATGCAAGGCAATATGACAATGATGAACGAGTCATGATAAACGGGATGGTGGAAAGTTGCATGGCAATATATCTTGGAATGGCTATGGAGATGCCATAATAGGTAGGTATGGTGGCTGTTTTGAGGAAGATATAAGGAGGTTTATGTGTGATAGAGCGTATCGTATCACGGGGTTTGGATGCACCGGCGAAGTTTGCACCAACTCTCAAGGTAAGAAAGGGCAATGCACGGTACCGAAGAGGCTAGAAATGATGGAAGGGTGAGAGTGCGTATAATCCATGGACTCAACATTAGTCATAAAGAACTCACATGCTTATTGCAAAAATCTACAAGTCATCAAAAACCAAGCACTACGCGCATGCTCCTAGGGGGATAGATTGGTAGGAAAAGACCATCGCTCATCCCCGACTGCCACTCATAAGGATAACAATCAAAGAACACCTCATGTTTCAAATTTGTTACATAAAGTTTACCATACGTGCATGCTACGGGACTTGCAAACTTCAACACAAGTATTTCTCAAATTCACAATTACTCAACTAGAAAAACTTTAATATCACTATCTTCATATCTCAAAACAATCATCAAGTATCAAACTTCTCTTAGTATTCAATGCACTTATTATGAAAGTTTTTATTATATCCCTCTTGGATGCCCATCATATTAGGACTAAATTCATAACCAAAGCAAATTACCATGCTATTCTAAAGACTCTCAAAATAATATAAGTGAAGCATGAGAGTTCATCTATTTCTTCAAGATAAAACCACCATTGTGCTCTAAAAGATATAAGTGAAGCACTAGAGCAAACGACAAACTACCCCGAAAGATATAAGTGAAGATCAATGAGTAGTTGAATAATTATGCAACTATCTGAAGACTCTCTAACATTTAAGAATTTTAGATCTTGGTACTTTATTCAAACAGCAAGCAAAGCTAAAGAAAATAAAATGACGCTCCAAGCAAAACACATATCATGTTGTGAATAAAAATATAGCTCCAAGTAAAGTTACCGATGAACGAAGACGAAAGAGGGGATGCCATTCGGGGCATCCCCAAGGTTAGGACCTTGGTTGTCCTTGAATATTACCTTGGGGTGCCTTGGTCATCCCCAATATTAGGCTCTTGCCAATCCTTATTCCATAGTCCATCTAATCTTTACCCAAAACTTGGAAACTTCACAACACAAAACTTAACAGAAAACTCGTAAGCTCCGTTAGCGAAACAAAACAAAACACCACTTCAAGGTACTGTATTGAACTCATTATTTATTTATATTGGTGTTAAACTTACTGTATTAAAACTTCTTTATGGTTTATAAACTATTTTACTAGCCATAGATTCATCAAAATAAGCAAATAACACACGAAAAACAGAATCTGTCAAAAACAGAACAGTTTGTAGTAATCTGTAACTAACGCAACTTATGGAACTCCACAAATTATAAAATAAATTGGTGGACCTGAGTAATTTGTCTAGTAATCATCCTCAAAAATAATCAACTAAATAACACTCTCCAGTAAAAAGTTGAAGCAAATCTCGTGAGCGCTAAAGTTTCTGTTTTTTACAGCATGATCATAAAGACTTCACCCAAGTCTTCCCAAAGGTTCTACTTGGCACAAACACTAATTAAAAAATAAAACCACATCTAAAAAGAATCTAGATGGCTTATTTATTCCTAAACAGAACCAAAAAGCAAGAAACTAAAATAAAATTGGGTTGCCTCCCAACAAGCGCTAACGTTTAACGCCCCTAGCTAGGCATGATGATTTCAATGATGTTCACCTAAAAGATAAGAGTTGAAACATAAAGAGAGCATCATGAATAATTTGACTAGCACATTTAAGTCTAACCCATTTCCTATGCATAGGGATTTTGTGAGCAAAAAACTTATGGGAACAAGAATCAACTTGCATAGGAAGGTAAAACAAGCATAACTTCAAAACTTTAAGCACATAGAGAGGAAACTTGATATTATTGCAATTCCTACAAGCATAAATTCCTCCCTCATAACAATTTTCAGTAGCATCATGAATGAATTCAACAATATAACCAGCACCTAAAGCGTTCTTTTCATGATCTACTTGCATAGAAAATTTACTACTCTCCACATAAGCAAAATTCTTCTCATTCGGAATAGTGAGAGTATCATAAGAGACTCGAATACTATAAATTGTTTCCACATTAAATGAGTAAGGTTCAGAAAAAGGGTAATCATAATCATGACAAGTTTTATAAATATAATCATCACTACTCTTTATAGCATAAGTTTCATCACAATAATCATCATAAGTAGCAACTTTATTCTCATCATAATCAATTGAAACCTCTTCCGAAATAGTGGATTCATCACTAAATAAAGTCATGACCTCTCCAAATCCACTTTCATAATTATCACAATAAGATTCAACATCCTACAAAATAGTAGGACCACTACTTCCTAAAGTTGACACTCTTCCAAACCCACTTTCATCAATATAATCATCATAAGTAGGAGGCATGCTATCATCATTATAAATTTGCATATCAAAACTTGGGAGACTAAAAATATCATCTTCATTAAACGTAGCATCCCCAAGCTTGGGACAAACATTAATTGCAACAAATATATTCTCAAAAACATCATCTTCATCAAACATAGCATCCCCAAGCTTGGGCCTTTTCATATCATAAGCATAATCACTCTCATCATTAATAGTATAGCAATTATCATATTCTTCCAAGCAAGTGCCAAAAAGATTTTCAAGATCATAAGTAGTATCATTATATTCCCAATCATAATCATCACAACAAGCAATAGGCATAACGAGATCATCATCAAGTGCATCATCTTCCACAACTATTTTTGATTCATTTTCATGGGGCACAACAATAATAGGAGCAACATTATTTGGGAGAGATATCTTTGTACCTTTCTTCCTTTTTCTTTTCTTCTTCTTCACATCATGTGTGGGTTCAATCCTCTTTTTGGAGCTCCTTATTAATGAGATTGGTTGAATAGAAGGATCCTCCTCGTTACCTGATTCATCATAAGAAATAATAGGAGAATATTGGGAAGTCTCTTCCCTTTCATTAGTGTTTTCTTCATCTTCTATTTGTTTTCTTTTCTTTATGTAATTGGCAATATAAGGATTTTCAATGCAATTCACCGCACAATACATATAAATTTCCTCTAGATCAAATTCAAGAAGTTTATAACGGGAAAATTCTGGAAGATAATTAGTCATACGTTTCATTTCTTCGTAGCCCATAAGCAAACTAAGTTAATTATAATGTGCAAGGGAAATCAAGTCATCACAATTTTTGGACACGATTAGATCATGAAACAATTTGCATCGGATAGTTAAATGACCCCGTTCATTTCAAAGTTCACAAGTATGGACAAGAAAATTTAAATTTTCAGCACAAACATCTAGCCTTTCTTGCAACAATTTAGTTTCTAAATGCTTATGCCTCTTGCAATATCTATCTTCTCTATTTGATGTGTACTTGCAAACCCAATGCACTCCACAGAAATTGACATGCTTATAGGAAACATTTTCATCATGACTAGTGCAATCATCATTAGTACTATGGATATTCAAAGAGTTCATACTAACAAAATTGCAATCTTGCTCATCATACAAAGATTTAGTGCCAAACATTCTATATATTTCTTCTCCTAGCACTTTAGCACAATTTTCCTTTCCATCATTCTCACGAAAGATATTAAAAAGATGAAGCGTATGAGACAAACTCAATTCCATTTTTTTGTAGTTTTCTTTTATAGACTAAACTAGTGATAAAACAAGAAACTAAAAGATTCGATTGCAAGATCTAAAGATATACCTTCAAGCACTCACCTCCCCGGCAACGGCGCCAGAAAAGAGCTTGATGTCTACTACTCAACCTTCTTCTTGTAGACGTTGTTGGGCCTCCAAGTGCAGAGGTTTGTAGGACAGTAGCAAATTTCCCTCAAGTGGATGACCTAAGGTTTATCAATCCGTGGGAGGTGTAGGATGAAGATGGTCTCTCTCAAACAACCCTGCAACCAAATAAGAAAGAGTCTCTTGTCTCCCCAACACACTCAATACAATGGTAAATTGTATAGGTGCACTAGTTCGGCGAAGAGATGGTGATACAAGTGCAATATGGATGGTAGATATAGGTTTTGGTAATCTGAAAATATAAAAACAGCAAGGTAACTAATGATAAAAGTGAGCACAAACGGTATTGCAATGCTTCGAAACAAGGCCTAGGGTTCATACTTTCACTAGTGCAAGTTCTCTCAAAAATAATAACATAATTGGATCATATAACTATCCCTCAACATGCAACAAAGAGTCACTCAAAGTCAGTAATATCGGAGAACAAACGAAGAGATTATTGTAGGGTACGAAACCACCTCAAAGTTATTCTTTCCGATCAATCCATTGGGCTATTCCTATAAGTGTCACAAACAACCCTCGAGTTCGTAGTAAAATAACACCTTAAGACACACATCAACAAAAACCCTAATGTCACCTAGATACTCCAATGTCACCTCAAGTATCCGTGGGTATGATTATACGATATGCATCACACAATCTCAGATTCATCTATTCAACCAACGCATAGAACTTCAAAGAGTGCCCCAAAGTTTCTACCGGAGAGTCAAGACGAAAACGTGTGCCAACCCCTGTGCATAGGTTCATGGGCGGAACCCGCAAGTTGATCACCAAAACATACATCAAGTGAATCAATAGAATACCCCATTGTCACCACGGGTATCCCACGCAAGACATACATCAAGTATTCTCAAATCCTTAAAGACTCAATCCGATAAGATAACTTCAAAGGGAAAACTCAATCCATTACAAGAGAGTAGAGGGGGAGAAACATCATAAGATCCAACTATAATAGCAAAGCTCGCGATACATCAAGATCGTATCACCTCAAGAACACGAGAGAGAGAGATCAAACACATAGCTTCTGGTACATACCCTCAGCCTCGAGGGTGAACTACTCCCTCCTCGTCATGGAGAGCACCGTGATGATGAAGATGGCCACCGGTGAGGGTTCCCTCCTCCGGCAGGGTGCCGGAACAGGGTCCCGATTGGTTTTTGGTGGCTACAGAGGCTTGCGGCAGCGGAACTCCCGATCTATTCTGTTCCCCAAAGTTTTTAGGGTATATAGGAATATATAGGTGAAAGAAGTACGTCAGGGGAGCCACGAGGGGCCCACGAGGGTGGAGGGCACGCCCAGGGGGGTGGGCGCACCCCCCTGCCTCGTGCCTTCCTCATTGCTTCCTTGACGTGGACTCCAAGTCTCCCGGGTTGCTTTCCTTCCAAACATAACTTCTCCAGAAGGTTTCATTCCGTTTCGACTCCGTTTGATATTCCTTTTCTTCGAAACACTGAAACAAGGAAAAACAGGAACTGGCACTGGGCTCTGGGTCAATAGGTTAGTCCCAAAAGTAATATAAAAGTGTAAAATAAAGCCCATAAACATCCAAGATGGATAATATAATAGCATGGAACAATCAAAAATTATAGATACGTTGGAGACGTATCAAGGTGACTGCGTATTCCATCTCCTCATCATCATCTTTATAAACAGAAGTCCCAGAGGTACGGCACTGCAAATTTCAAAATTCACTCGGTCAGACCTTCCGAGGGGATTTGACCAAATATCAAGCCATGCTAAACTAAGGATTCGAATTCAAAGATTACCCAGAAGCAATGGGTACAGCCACTTTGATCTTGGGCAAGGCCTTCCGAGGTTTTGACGGCGCAATTTTGGGCTGCTTCCAAGCCTTCTCAGTCGGCACAGGAGAAGACGTCCGAGTGCGCTTTAAAGTCTGTCCAGTCTGTGTAGTCGCTTTGCCACGGATACTTGCTGGGTCATGGGTATGCTTGGATCGCCTTTCGGTGCGAGGAGGGGAGTCGACTTCCTCACCACCACTTGAGTCGTCACTCTCATCATCTTCCCCTCCATCAGAATGCCAGTCACCGCTGTCACCCCCGCTCGCCTCTCCATCTGGCTCTTGCTCCTGCTCCCCGTTGGGCATTGAATACATCTCGGTATAAATCTGCAAGACACAGAGTCGACCGGGTATCAGTCGGTTTCGAAAGTAAATTACATGTCAGAACAAAAAGACACTCAGAAAGAAACAGTCAGACCTTGTCTGGTTCGTTGACGTGGTCGAATGGAGGGACCCTCCTAGACCCCCTGGGGTTGTCCTTGTTGCCGGTGATGCCCTGCAACCATTGCACCACCGTCTCCTCATCGACTTCTTCTGGGTGGATCCGGGTGCTGTCTTCAATACCCGAGTACATCCACATTGGATGATCGCGGGCTTGGAGTGGCTGGATACGTCGAGCGAGGAATACCTCTAGCAAGTCCATGCCAGTCACCCCATCGCCGACAAGTTGGACTACTTGGTCAACCAGCATATTCACCTCAGCTTTTTCAGCTGGAGTAACTTTCAAGGGGGAGGGTTTCTCAACTCGATCCATGGAAAATGGGGGAAGGCAGTCGACTGTCCAGGAGTCGGCTGGTCCTTGCAGTAGAACCAGGTCGACTGCCAACCCCTAACTGACTCGGGAAGAATCATAGCTAGGAAAGTGCTCTTACCCCTCATCTAGATTCCTAAACCTCCACACATCTGGATCACATGTGTCCTCTCATCACTCGGATTAGCCTTTTTTACAGACTGAGAACGACAAGTGAAAATGTGCTTGAAGAGACCCCAGTGCGGTCGACACCCCAGAAAGTTCTCATACATGGACACGAATGCAGCAAGGTATGTGATGGTGTTGGGAGAAAAGTGATGAAGTTAGGCTCCAAAGAAATTCAGAAAACCCCCGAAAAAAGGATGTGGAGGCAAAGAGAACCCGCGGTCGACGTGAGTGGCGAGAAGGACACACTCACCCTCTTGCGGCCGCGGCTCAGTCTCGTCCTCCGGAAGCCGCCAGGAGCCATGGGGAATCAATCCCCCCTCCACCAGATCCTCCAAGTTCTCCTGCTGGATCGTCGGCCGAATCCAGTCGCCCTGGATCCAGCCGGGTGGCAGGCCAGATCTCGACAACGACCCGCCCCGGCTCGTCTTCTTGCCCTTTGCCTTCGCCGTCGCCTTCTTCGCACACTCCAGGGCCACCATCTTGTCCTTCGTCATCGCTGCGGGTTGCGCTCGGGCCGGGCGGCGGCGTCGAGGGAGGAGGCGGGCACAGTGGAGAAGTAGAGGAGGAAGAAAAGAAATGGGGCGCACAGTGCAAGGGTACCGGCCCAGACACCATATATGGGCTTGTTCACCGAGTGACTGACTTGTGGGCCCGAGCAATCTTGTCAAATCCCGCAACAGTCGCGCGCGCGGTACATGGCGAAAAAGGTGGCGCGTGGATCAAGGCATCCCAGCCTAATCCACTCTGATTACCGTGGCCCTCTTCGCCCCGCGCGCTTCCCCAAATTTTGAATCCCACGAGATCCGGGAGCGGCAGAGCAGTCAATCATGCCGAAGATTTTATACCATATTAAACACTCAAAGCTTATCAACAAAAGTTCACTCGACAACTTCTGAATGGCTCAAGGCGACTAAAAATGAAGTCGAAGTTCTTGCATGGTTCGCCAATCCAAGTAAAGTGCTTCTGAAGCATGAAAGTTGCTTCGGAACCACCTTCCACTCCATCTCCACTCGGACCCAGAACCATTCGGCGTCTATTGACGATGACACGTACCTAGGGTAGGGTAATAGACCTGATCTAAGCACCCTACCCAAGGACACTGCCCTACAGTCAAGGACATTCAAAGGACAGCAGATTCTACCGACTGAAATCACCACAGGACACAAACCACTCGACTGAGAGTTCACCCAGATAGCCTAATCCCATTCAACCAGGATATATTCATTCGACCATACCAGAAACCACTCGGAGAACAGAAGATCTAAGCTCACTCTGAATGACAACGGACATGACGAGGAGTCTCGAAATGGTCGAGACATAAAGATTGATATATTGGAAGGCTATGTTTGGACACCAGAATGGTTTCGGATAAGTTCGGGCAATTACCGGAGTACCGGGGGGTTACCGGAACCCCCCGGGGAGTCAATGGGCCTTATTGGGCCTTAGTAGAAGAGAGGAGGAGGCGGCCAAGTGCCCCCCAAGCCCAATCCGAATTCGGGAGGGGGCCGGGCCCAGTTTCCTTCTCTCCTTCTCCCTCTTCCTTCTTCTCCTACTCCAACTAGGGAAGGGGGGGAAACCTACTCCTACTAGGAGTAGGAATCCCCCTTGGGGCGCGCCATAGAGAGGGTCGGCCCTCCCCTCCTCCACTCCTTTATATACGGGGGAGGGGGCACCAAATAGACACACAAGTTGATAGTTGTCTTAGCCGTGTGCGGTGCCCTCCTCCACAGATTTCCACCTCGGTCATATCGTTGTAGTGCTTAGGCGAAGCCCTGCGTCGGTAACTTCATCATCACCGTCATCACGCCGTCGTGCTGACGAAACTCTCCCTCGTCCTTAGCTGGATCAAGAGTACGAGGGACGTCACCGAGCTGAACATGTGTATATCGCGGAGGTGTCGTGCGTTCGGTACTTGATCGGTTGGATCGCGAAGACGTTCGACTACGTCAACTGCGTTACTTAACGCTTCCGCTTTCAGTCTACAAGGGTACGTGGACACACTCTCCCCGCTCGTTGCTATGCATCACATAGATGGATCTTGCGTGTGCGTAGGATTTTTTTTGAAATTACTGTGTTCCCCAACAGTGGCATCCGAGCCAGGTCTATGCGTAGATGTTATATGCACGAGTAGAACACAAAAGTTGTGGGCGCTAATAGTCATACTGCTTACCAGCATGTCATACTTTGATTCGGCGGTATTGTTGGATGAAGTGGCTCAGACCGACATTACGCGTATGCTTACGCGAGACTGGTTCTACCGACATGCTTCGCACACAGGTGGCTAGTGGGTGTATGTTTCTCCAACTTTAGTTGAATCGAGTGTGACTTCGCCCGGTCCTTGTTGAAGGTTAAAATAGCAAACTTGATGAAAAATCGTTGTGGTTTTGATGCGTAGGTAAGAACGGTTCTTGCTAAGCCCGTAGCAGCCACGTAAAACTTGCAACAACGAACTAGAGGACGTCTAACTTGTTTGTGTAGGGCATGTTGTGATGTGATATGGTCAAGACGTGATTATATAAATTGTTGTATGAGATGATCATGTTTTGTAACACAGTTATCGGCAACTGGCGGGAGCCATATGGTTGTTGCTTTATTTTATGAAATGCAATCGCCATGTAATTGCTTTACTCTATCACTAAGCGGTAGCGATAGTCGTGGAGGCAATAGTTGGCGAGACGACAACGATGCTTCGATGGAGATCAAGGTGTCAAGCCGGTGACGATGGTGAATAACTCGATGATCATCTTCAAACGGCGCCGAAAGCAGGACTTGAGGTATGTGGGATTCTCCATAGAATAGTTCCTCATCAATCTATTGTGGGCATCGATCCTTTCCCTCCACAATTTCTGACGACCGAAAATCGAACCACCGTGCTTCGGCTTTTTATTGACGTGCATAGGTAGGATCATTGTGACGTCCTCCTCCTCTTGAAGATCAAATTCTTGATCGGAAGAATCATAGGACGAACTCATCTAAAAACTTGAATTTAAACCAATTTAAAACTACAAAAAACATGCACCAAATTCATCTACAAATATAAAGTTAGAAGTAATATATACCTTGCAAGTGTTTTGTCAAACACCTTGTGGGTGTCGAGATGCAAATGGCCGTCGGGCACTGTTTGTCGAAGGAACAGTGTGCTCGAGGGGCGGCGGCGAGGAGAGGAAGCAGCGGCGGTCACTGGGAGAAGTAGGGGGGCGACGACACGCTGGGGACATGCGGGGAAAGCGTCGACGGGTCGCCGGAGCGAATGTGGGAAAGTGTGGGCGGAGGCGCCAGCGCTTGGAGGTTTCAGATCTGGAGTGCGCTGGAGGGTTGCGAGGCTGGCCCACTTTGTTGCCTCCTATCATGCCATTCGACGTGCCGAAATGCATGATGACCTTTAAAAGGATCTAGTCGAGGAGTGGCGGTCATGGAATGAGCGACAAAACTAGTTTGATGTTGTATGTTTGTTGTATTGTTGACTATTTGTTGTATTGTTCATGAACTATTTGTTGTACTGAAGATAAACTATTTGTTTGACATGTAATAATAATTGAACTATTTATTGTTGATTTATTCTGTGTGTGTTTGATCTTCTTGGTTCTATGTTGAGTGGGAAATGTATTTTGTGCTAGGCGCACACACTACCTGCGGCGCGCAATTTATAGCACTTCTAGTAAAGAAAAACACCAGCCCAACGCGCTAAAATGTTATTTCAGCGCTGTAAAAAAATTAGCGTGTCACGCAACCGCGTGTCTGTTGGAGATGCTCTTAATCGTCTACATTCCTCACTATGTAACTTCATTGAAAGATCTTTTGGTCTTCTCGAGACGAAATGATGAATCTTTCTTGGAATTAGGCATTACAAAGTTGATACGCTAACAATGATAATTACTGCATGCACTTGTCTTCATAACTACATCCATGAGAGAAAACTACCTGATGAGCATTTCGACATGGTTGAGAATGGATCCTATGTTCATGAAGAGAGCGCTTCTCATCATGTTGCACCCTATGATGAGTGTAATGTGGGTACGAGATGCTATTGCTGCGAGTGTCTTTCCTTGACGACTAGCTAGCTTTATGGTGTATGCTTTTGTTGGGAGAGCCTTCTTATATTTAGAATATCCTCCTTTTGTGTGACTTGTTCTCAAGTACTAGTGACAATGATGTTTTTTATGATGTTTGAATGCGTGACAATGAGCTTCCTTATGTGGACTTGTTACAATTTATGGATGTTTCAAATCAAATTTATGTTCGTAACTTCGTATGCGCGATAAACACAAGAAAATAACTCAAATATTATTTCATCAAACTAATTCCAGTTGTTGCATCAACTGTACGTCTGGTTGAGGCGGCTGAGTCGCAACTCAGTGGACACACAGTCCTCACCGTATTCCTCTTGAGCTAAGGTCACTTGGTCCTCGCCCAATCACTCGTGATAAGTCTTCAAGGTAGACTTCCAAAACCTTCACAGACTTGTTCACGGGCACACCACAATGACTCTTGATGTACTCAGAACTTGATGCCTAACCGTCTAGAAGAATGATAGTCTTCAAAGGTAACAGACGTCGGATCACACTGATCAATCTCTTTAGTGATGATCAATCACTTTGGCAGGTTTTTCCTCACTTAGGATTCTCTCGAAATCATTAGAGGATGGTTTGCTCTCAAATGGCAAGTGTCAAGTTCTCTCAGAGCAGCCAACCAACAAGTGGTTGTGGGGTCGGCTATTTATAGCCAGGGCAACCCGACATGAATTGTCATAAATGCCCTTCTCTCATTCGGCTGTTGTCAGGATAAGGATCCACTCGACAGCTGGCACGCGGCGCAATAACGACCGGAATATGAACTCTCAAAATCGTCGGGGCACTCAATTTCCTCACTTTTAGGCAGAACACACTGGCGAACTCCTAACTCCTCAGCGTGACCAAATTCGTCAGCGACCAGATGAACTTCATCACTGTCGCTAGCAAATGCATCAGCTGTACTAGAGATTTCCAAAGGCTTCACTCGAAGCGGCTTTTGTGTATGGGTTTGAGTAGGTTTGAGCATCACTTTGGAAATGTGAAATATGTTTCACCTAGACCCCTTAACAGTATGGTTTTTCCTATGACTCAAAGAAGAAGAAAAGAAACTATCAAAACAAAATCCTCAAGCTTCAAAGTCTTCACATCAATTTCTTCAAAGGCCGTACCAATTTCACCACCAAATTGTTCACTTGAAGAAATCCATTTTTAGGGATCGTCTTCCATGTGTTAAACCAAATCTTCTAGGACTCTGTCTCCTGTGTATACTCACAAACACATTAGTTCCTCAACCTATTTGTCTTCAACACTCCAAAACCACTACGGGGGCACTTGATGCACTTACAATTGAGAGAGCACCTACATGCATGTATAGGGAAAGAATTTTGAGGAAGCCATTGGAGATGCTCTAAGAGGGTCGCTTGATCATCTTCCTCCAGAAAATGTTCTCTCGCCCCTCTGTTTTCCTGAATTGCCGCCGCCCCAAATATTCACACCTCTCCTCCACAAAAAAATGATGGTTTCGTCTGCAGATCCATTCAGTAAGTAGCATTAAAGACGACTTATCCATCTAACTGATCTGAAGGACCAACAGGTTTAATATCTTAAATTTCTCCTATTATCTTAGGGTTTGTTTGTCGTGTTGAGTTTTTTATAATTCCTTGAAAAGATGGTTAATCATGTGGATTGCACAATTAAGATTAAATCTCAAGTCATACCCCCATCACAATATAATATAGAGAGGTAAGTACTTTTGTATTGGAGCTTATTTTATTATGATACATTGTCAACTATGATTTCTTATTTATTTGTGCTTACTAAATAAATATTATAGACATCTTAGTTGATAAGAGGTACACCTTTTTTAGCCATATATTATTGCTACTTTGTTCTGTTTTGAGGTATATGTTAGTGCTATCTATTTGCGTTAACACCTATGACCTTTCTTCTTGGATTAGGGCATCTCCAACACTAATCCCAATCGGACACTGTATCTGTCCACCGACCAGTGAGGACTAGTCCGCGACCACTGATACAGGAGCCGACCGTCCAAAGCTAGCCGTAAATGTCCGGTCACATTTGATGCAAATTTAAACAAACTTAACAACTTTAATTCAAACTAAGATAATTTTGACATAAATCGAATGATTTTCATCTAAACCAGAGCATGCTCATTACATTTTGAACACATTTCAACTAAACTATAGCATACTAGCCTCAACCTAGTATAAAAGATCATCGACTGCCGCCGCGCCCGTTTCCCACAACATGTCTTCCATGTCCGACAGCAAGCTTGCTGGCCGACCATGAGCCCAGGGAACTGAAGCTACAACGAGAAGGTAAATAACACCCACCTCTGCGAAGTGGGCAAGCTAATCAACCAACGATGATGAGCATGCCAAACTTAACTTCAATGGGAGGGGAAGAGTAGTGGACTCCGGCTCCACAAAGCAGATAAGCTCATGGCTATGCAGCCCGATAAGACGATGCCCGTGGCCTTCTTGGGACCCAAGCGGTGGCGACCTCCCATGTTCTACTCTTCCTCACTATCGGCGGTAGCCATGGAAATTCTGGCCTCGTCGTCGTGGTGGCGGGGCGCGATAGGTGTAGAGCTGGTGACGTCGTCAGTGTCGTGTTAAATTCCTCTGCCACCGTGTTGATCTATGCGAACATAGCTTCTTTCTCTGCCTGTAGCAAGTGGAGTTGCCATCACTCATGACTTATTTCATGGGCGGGGCCATAGGCCTGTAGAAGCGCCTTCTACTTGTCCACATCCGCCATAATGCATGTGTTGGTGATTTGCTCCTTCGTGAGCAGGTGCTAGTCGAGGAGGAGGAGGTTGTACCTCTGGTTGTCCTGCGTCTACTGGAACGTGGCCTCCCACTCTTTCAACACCATGTTGGTTTAGTGTGCCCGCGCCTCGCCCATGGTGATGCCGACATGGACCAACGAGGGCATAGGTGCAAGCTCGTCATCAGCCACCTCTTTCATTTGTTCGTCCGCAACGCTGGTCTCCGTGGAGAGCTCATCGACAAGCCAACCTCGATCCATCTAGCTCGGTGGGCCTGCTAACCGGCAGCAATGCCGGTGAGCTCCTACTTCTGTTCGTCCGACAGACTCTCCCACAGGGCTTTGGAGCTCGGGGCCATGGCGGATGTGGTGCAGAGAGGAGATCGGGGAGCGGAGGTGGGATGCACCTATTGCCGGTCCTGCCACGTTTAAATGGCGGGCGGATACAGGCCAAGCGATAAGGTGGTTAATGCCAGTTTTTTTCTCGAATACGCATAGCATGAGTATCATCTATATAGAAGAGAAAGGGTACAAGAGACCCTCCACCATGTACAGTTACATCGAACTATTGATTAGTGGCTCAAACCACACCCACACTCTGACGCTCATCCACACCTAGATACATACTACACATTACTCATACCTTTCCCACCGATGGAGCGCTCCTAAGAACCTCTCCATGTCTCCTTTGAACTTCCCTGCTGCTTGCCATGCCCTTCCTTTGCATTCCACTCTTTGCAACACCACATGAGTAGCCGGTGTCACTCCGTCGAAGACTACCACATTCCTATGTTTCCATATCTCCCAAAGCACTAGCAAGAGGATGGCCCTCGTATCCTTAATGTGCTTGAAGGAAATATGCCCTAGAGGCAATAATAAAGTTGTTAATTATCTTTCCTTATATCATGATAAATGTTTATTATTCATGCTAGAATTGTATTAACCGGAAACTTAGTACATGTGTGAATACATAGACAAACAAAGTGTCACTAGTATGCCTCTACTTGACTAGCTCGTTAATCAAAGATGGTTAAGTTTCCTAGCCATGGACAAGAGCTGTCATTTGATGAACGGGATCACATCATTAGAGAATGATGTGATTGACTTGACCCATCTGTTAGCTTAGCACTATGATCGTTTAGTTTATTGCTATTGCTTTCTTCATAACTTATACATGTTCCTATGACTATGAGATTATGCAACTCCCGAATACCGGAGGAACACTTGGTGTGCTATGAAACGTCACAACGTAACTGGGTGATTATAAAGATGCTCTACAGGTGTCTCCGATGGTGTTTGTTGAGTTGGCATAGATCGAGATTAGGATTGGTCACTCCGATTGTCGAAGAGGTATCTCTGGGCCCTCTCGGTAATGCACATCACTATAAGCCTTGCAAGCAATGTGACTAATGAGTTAGTTACGGGATGATGCATTACGGAATGAGTAAAGAGACTTGCCGGTAATGAGATTGAACTAGGTATGATGATACCGACGATCGAATCTCGGGCAAGTAACATACCGATGACAAAGGGAACAACGTATGTTGTTATGCGGTTTGACCGATAAAGATCTTCATAGAATATGTAGGAACCAATATGAGCATCCAGGTTTCGCTATTGGTTATTGATCGGAAGTGAGTCTCGGTCATGTCTACATAGTTCTCAAACCCGTAGGGTCCGCAGGCTTAATGACGATGACATGTACCTAGGGTAGGGCAATAGACCTGATCTAAGCACCCTACCCAAGGACACTGCCCTACAGTCAAGGACATTCAAAGGACAGCAGATTCCACCGATTGAAATCACCACAGGACACAAACCACTCGACTGAGAGTTCACCCGGATAGCCCAATCCCATTCGACCAGGATATATTCATTCGACCATACCAGAAACCACTCGGAGAACAGAAGATCTAATGTCACTCTGAATGACAACAGTCGGGCGTTCACTCCGTAGTCTTAATGATCATTTATATGACTTTAATGCTGGTGTTATCAGTAACGTTCCCTCTTTATGTACATTGAACCCCTTGTAACGTGGGCTGGCTGGGGCCCTAGCGTACTCTATATAAGCCACCCCCCCTCCACTGGCACAAGGGTTCGCACCCCCTATAACTTCACGCATAATCCAATCGACCGAGCCTCTGGGCACCGAGACGTAGGGTTGTTACTTCCTCTGCGAAGGGCCTGAACTCGTAAATCTTGCATGCACAACTTCACCATGGCTAGGATCTTGCCTCCTCATACCTACCCCCCATTCTACTCTCAGACTTAGACCCACGACAGTTGGCGCCCACCTTGGGGCAGGTGTCTTAGCGACTTTCCGGTGAGGTTGCATTTTTTCTGATTCCCATCATCATGGTTTCCGGCGGTGGTTTGGCTGAGGGCCGTGAGATCTGTCTCGGCGCGCTCGTCTTCGTCGCCGACGATTCCGCCTGGCTCCAGGAGGCCCCTCTCGACGTCGAGGTGCTCCCCGTCCGCGGGGCGACGCACTTTCGCGCGTGCGTTCGCGGCGTCCTTTTCCGCCAGCCGTCGACCCAATATCGGTCGGCTCCGGCGGTGTCTTCGCTCCCCGCTGTGCGCCGTCGCAAGCGATCCGGTCGGTCGCAGCTTCAGCGGTGGGTGAAGCACGCGGTGGCACACCAGTCGGCCACCCCCAAGTCACAGCAATGGAGCCCGACGAAACTCTCTACGACCTGTTCGATCTATCGACTGGCTCCGTCGAGACCCTGTCCGAATGCGACAGCAGAGACCCTGCGATAGAAGTCCTGATGGTCAACGCGCCGCGCCGCCCGCCTGGTTTTCGTCGCGCCGACGGTGGCGACGGCGGCGGCGATCCGTCACAGGTTCATGAGGAGTATCATCCCGAAGCCCTCACCTCACAGCAGAGGGAGGAACTTCACCGCCGCAATGTGGAGGCACTCCACACGCCCATCGTCGGAGAAACCTCTGAGGCTCGGGCCTTGGAGGCGGCGCGCCTGGCCACTTTGGCTGAGCGCACTCGACCGGAGAACCTTCAACATGCACTCGACGAGCGTGCTCGGCGGCAGTTCCCTAAGTCCAGTCGGCGGCAACGACGACTGTTTCTACCTGAACCTCAGGTATACCGCACTCCGATTCAGAATCTTACAGCCGCTGCCCGTATAGCAGAGTCTATTCAGCCGTCTCAGTCGGAGGCTGGAAGAGGTTTGATGCAAATCAGAGCATTGCTGCGAGCAGCAGGAGAGCAGAACACAGCAGTATCTCAGTCGCGTAACAAAATACACAGCAGATCTGTGATGGCTTACATAGTTCAGTCAGCCCACAGCCCAAGATCGCCCCTGCGGCGTTAGGGACGTGGCATCACCAAGATCAGTACATGCGTCGGAACCACGAGCAGTATGATCATCGACTCGGCCGTGATGACCGCCGTCGGGTGCCCACACCTCCTCCGAGGAGTGGATCATATGTGCCCCCAGCAGTATGATGACAGGCGCCCGCACAGTGGTGAATGAAGAGTACCAGTCGACCCAAGGGAGCCAGGTTTTGATGCGAGATCGATTCTTGTTCAAGGTCTGGTCGACAGGAACAGAGAACACAGTGAGGGACTTGACAGAGATCGCCCGATTGGCAACAGAGTTCATGTTTCCGGTCCAAAGTGTTTCAGCAGAGCCATCAGGGCTGCAGAGATTCCCCCCAACTTCAGGTTGGCGACTAGAGTTAGCAAGTTCACTGGTGAGTCCAAGCCTGACACTTGGCTTGAGGATTACCGAGTGGCTGTACAGATCGGTGGTGGCAATGATGAGGTGGCCATGTAGCACCTCCCCTTGATGCTTGAAGGATCAGCTAGAGCCTGGTTGAATCAGTTGACTCCGGGTAGTATATTCAGCTGGGAAGAGTTGGCCCGAGTGTTTGTCAGAACGTTTGAAGGTACATGCAAGCGACCTGCAGGGTTGGTAGAATTGCAGCATTGTGTGCAAAAACCGAATGAAACTTTGAGGGATTACATCCAGAGGTGGACCACTTTGCATCACACAGTGGAGAATGTATCTCAGCACCAAGCAGTGTGTGCCTTCAAGGAGGGCGTTCGGTATCGTGAGCTTAACCTGAAATTCGGTCGGACAGGAGACATGACCCTAACCCGAATGATGGGAATAGCCACTCGGTATGCAAATGGTGAAGAAGAAGACCGACTCCGCAGTGGCAAGAGCAAACCAGTCGGCCAAGACACTGGAGGAGGTAATTCCAATCAGAAACAGAAACAGAAACATAAAGCTGAGCCTGCAGGACCTGGTGAAACTGCAGCAGTGATCCAAGGAAAGTTTAAGGGAAAACCTAAGGGGCCCTGGACCCCCAAGAAGGTGAAAGACCAAGCAGGGAATGATGTGTTGGATTTGCCATGTCACATTCACACAAAGAAAGATGAAGAGGGAAATCTGATTTATCCCAAGCATACCACTCGACAGTGTCGACTCCTTATCCAGCAATTCCGAGAGAAACAACCCAGTGAGAAAGGGAAGGAGTCTGATAAGGATGAGGACAAAGAGGAAGATGATGGTTTCCCCAATGTCAATTCTACCTTGGTGATTTTTGCGGACATTGAGAGCGAAAGTCGACTGAAAGTCATAAACAGAGAAGTAAACATGGTTGCCCCGGCAACGATGACATATTTGAAGTGGTCGCAAATAGCAATCACATTTGACCAGTCCGATCACCCATCACGTGTTGCCACTCCAGGGCGGCAAGCGTTGGTAGTCGACCCAGTTGTTGGAGGCACTCGACTGACCAAAGTGCTGATGGATGGTGGCAGTGGTCTGAATATTCTTTACGCTGAAACCCTGAAGGGGATGGGCATTCCGATGTCCAAGCTTAGTGAGAGCAACATGAGCTTCCACGGCGTTATCCCTGGAAACAAAGCTGAATCACTCGGTCAGATCACTCTTGACGTGGTTTTCAGTGATTCAAAGAATTACCGTAAGGAAAAGTTGACATTTGAAGTGGTAGATTCAAAGTGCTTATCATGCTATTCTGGGCACACCTGCATATGCTCGTTTCATGGCTCGACCATGTTACGTGTATCTTAAGTTGAAGATGCCTGGTCCCAGAGGTGTGATCACGGTTACTGGTAATCGGCAGAAAGCAGAAGAGTGCCTTCAGAAGGGCTCAAAAATTGCTGATGAACAGATGGCAGCAGTTGAGATGCAAGAATACCAGAAGAATGCAGATCTGAGTGATTTGCTACGAGCCAAAAAGCCTGCCTCAGATTTTGCGTTTCAGTCGTCCGGCGAAACAAAGTTAGTTCATATTCACCCTACCGATCCCAATGCTGCTCCGACTCATATCTCAACAACACTCGAAAGCAAATAGGAAGAAGCGCTCATCCAGTTCCTCCGTGAGAACTGGGACATCTTCGCATGGAAACCTTCTGACATGCTAGGTGTGCCCAGGGGGCTGGTTGAGCACCGTTTGCGAGTCGGCCCAAAGGTAAAATAGTCAAAGAGCATCTCCGACGGTCCGCCGTATAGAAGAGAAAAGCAATTGGCGAGGAAGTGGCTCAGCTTCTGGCAGCTGAGTTCATTCGAGAGATTTACCACTCCGAGTGGCTCGCCAATGTCGTCATGGTTCCTAAGAAAGATGATTCACTCCGTATGTGTACCGACTTCAAGCATATCAATCGGGCCTGCCCGAAGGATCACTTCCCTCTTCCTCGCATCGATCAGATAGTCGACTCGACTGCGGGATGTGAGCGGTTGTCTTTCCTGGATGCATATTCCGGGTACCATCAGATCCGACTGTATGGACCAGATGAAATAAAAATAGCTTTTATCACTCCATTCGGGTGTTTTTGCTATGTCACCATGCCCTTTGGTCTCAAGAATGTTGGTGCCACATTCATGTGCATGATACAGAAGTGCCTGCTCACTCAAATCAGTCGGAATGTGGAAGCATACATGGATGACATCGTGGTTAAGTCGCGTAAAGGTTCTGACCTGCTGACTGACCTCGCTGAAACCTTTGCCAATCTGAGGAGATATGATATCAAGCTCAATCTGTCGAAGTGTATGTCTGGAGTTCCAGGTGGCAAGTTACTCGATTTCCTCATTTCCGAACATGGGATCGATGCAAACCCAGAGAAAGTTGGGGCAATACTCCGAATGAAACGCCATGTGCGCGTACATGACATTCAGAAGCTTACTGGTTGTTTGGATGCTTTGAGTCGATTCATCTCCCGTCTCGGTGAAAAGGCTTTGCCTCTTTACCGACTGATGAAGAAATCTGATAAGTTCAAGTGGACTCCTGAAGCTGACGCAGCGTTTACAGAGCTCAAAACCCTGCTTTCCACCCAGCCGGTGCTCGCTGCTCCAATCAGCAAAGAGCCTTTATTGCTTTATATTGCAGCCACTGGAAAAGTCGTCAGTACTGTACTCACGGTCAAGCGAGAAGAAGAAGGTAAAACCTACAGGGTTCAGCGCCCAGTGTATTATATTTCTGAAGTTTTAACCCCATCCAAGCAAAGATATCCACATTATCAGAAGCTTGTCTATGGAATTTACTTGACCACAAAGAAGGTTGCACATTACTTCTCAGATCAATCAATTACGGTCGTCAGCGATGCTCCATTATCAGAAATTTTGAACAATAGAGATGCAACTGGTCAAGTGGCTAAGTGGGCGATTGAACTCCTTCCGTTGGATATCAAGTTCGAGGAAAAGAAAGCAATCAAATCCCAAGCAATAGCAGATTTTCTCGTCGAGTGGATTGAACAGCAGTTGCCGACTCAGATTCAGTCGGAACGTTGGACTATGTTCTTTGACGGGTCCAAAATGTTGAATGATTCAGGTGTTGGGGTAGTCCTGGTATCCCCGCGAGGCGACAAGCTCAGTTATGTTCTCCAGATTCACTTTGACTCCTCCAACAATGAAGCTGAATATGAGGCACTTTTGTATGGGTTGCGTATGGCCATTTCACTCGGCGTCCGACGCCTGATGGTTTACGGCGACTCAGATTTGGTGGTCAATCCAGTGATGAAGGAATGGGACGTGAGGAGTCCAACTATGACTGGTTATTGCAATGCAGTGAGGAAATTGGAAAAGAAGTTTGAGGGGTTAGAGCTTCACCATATACCCCGACTGAAGAACCAAGCAGTCGATGACCTGGCAAAGATAGGTTCCAAGAGGGAGGCTATTCCCAGCAATGTGTTTTTGGAACATGTTCACACACCATCCTTTCAAGAGGATCCCTTCACAGAAGAGCCCCCACAGCCTAAGAGCTCCATTGATCCGACTGAAGTTGAAATCCCAGCCGTGGTCGACTTGATCATGGAAGTTTTGGTCATTATTCCCGATTGGACAATGCCGTACATTGCATATATTCTCAGGAAAGAGCTCCCAGAGGATGAAGAAGAGGCTCGTCAAATTGTCCGTCGATCCAAAGCCTTTACTATGATGGGTGGACAACTTTACAGAGAGAGTGTTACTGGAGTCGCTCAGAAATGCATCACACCAGAAGAAGGCCGAATGATCCTCAATAATATCCACTCGGGGACCTGTGGTCACCACGCGTCCTCTCGGACCATCGTGGCCAAAGCATACCGAGCGGGGTTTTACTGGCCACATGCTAATGAGATGGCAAAGGAAATAGTCGACAAGTGTGAAGGCTGTCAGTTCTACTCCAACATGCCCCACAAGCATGCATCAGCCTTGAAGACCATTCCACTTGTCTGGCCATTTGCTGTTTGGGGATTGGATATGGTTGGACCTCTCAGGACTGGCAGGAGTGGCTTCACCCATCTGCTCGTGGCAGTCGACAAGTTCACCAAATGGATTGAAGCTAAACTTATCAAAAATCTTGAATCAAGTACTGCTGCCAGCTTCATCAGAGAGTTAACGATTAGATATGGAGTTCCACACAGCATCATCACAGATAATGGGTCAAACTTTGATTCAGATGAGTTCAAAGCTTTCTGTGCTTCCCAAGGCACTCGGGTCGACTATGCTTCAGTCGCCCACCCATAGTCGAATGGACAGGCGGAGAGAGCAAACGGTTTGATCCTCAAAGGGCTGAAACCTCGATTGATGCGTGACCTCAAGCATGCAGCAGGTGCTTGGGTCGACGAGCTACCATCAGTGCTTTGGGGATTGAGAACAACTCCCAATCGGTCGACTGGTCGGACTCCCTTCTTCTTGGTGTATGGGGCTGAAGCTGTGCTTCTGAGTGACTTGCTTCACAATGCACCCCGAGTGGAACTTTTCTCAGAAACTGGAGTAGAACAAGCTCGACAGGACGCTCTTGATCTTCTGGAAGAAGAGAGAGAGATGGCCTTGATCCGGTCGACTATCTATCAGCAAGACCTTCGTCGATTATACGCCAGAAATGTGAGAGGTCGAGCATTTCAGGAAGGTGACCTAGTGCTCAGAATGAATCAGCAACGGCCGCACAAGCTTGCTCCCGCTTGGGACGGTCCCTTCATCATCACCCAAGGTGCTCCACAACGGAGCATATCACCTCTACAATGTGGAGCACAATAAAGACGAGCCACGCGCTTGGAACGTGGAGCTGCTCCACCGTTTTTATACTTAAGTCATTCAGATTATTGAGATGTAATAAGAAGTACCTTTTAGTTTGTATATCAAAGACACAGTTTTACAGTCTCCTAAATGGTTGTTGTTGCTTATACATTTGTTTTAAATCCCCCAGTGGGTGGCTTAGCTGCGAATCCGTTTCGCCTAAGTTTCAAAAACAAACTCCGAGTGAAGAGCAAGCCTCTCACTTGGAGACTTAGTCGCGAATCCGATTTGCCTAAGTTTAAAAAATCCCATCGAGTGAAGAGCAACCCTCTCACTCGAGGGCTTAGCTGCAGTCCTGTACTCGCGTAAGTTTAAAAAATCTCACCGAGTGAAGAGCAACCCTCTCACTCGGGGGCTTAGCTGCAGTCCCGTACTCGCCTAAGTTTAAAAAATCCCACCGAGTAAAGAGCAACCCTCTCGCCTAAGTTTAAAAAATCCCACCGAGTGAAGAGCAACCCTCTCACTCAGGGGCTTAGCTGCAGTCTCGTACTCGCCTAAGTTTAAAAAATCCCACCGAGTGAAGAGCAACCCTCTCACTCGGGGGCTTAGCTGCAGTCCC
>NC_057808.1:210823373-210829110 GCF_018294505.1 Triticum aestivum
CGTACTCGCCTAAGTTTAAAAAATCCTGCCGAGTGAAGAGCAACCCTCTCACTCGGGGGCTTAGCTGCAGTCCCGTACTCGCCTAAGTTTAAAAAATCCCACCGAGTGAAGAGCAACCCTCTCACTCGGGGGCTTAGCTACAGTCCCGTACTCGCCTAAGTTTAAAAAATCCCACCGAGTGAAGAGCAACCCTCTCACTCGGGGGCTTAGCTGCAGTCCCGTGCTCGCCTAAGTTTAAAAAATCCCACCGAGTGAAGAGCAACCCTCTCACTCGGGGGCTTAGCTGCAGTCCCGTACTCACCTATGTTTAAAAATCCCACCGAGTGAAGAGCAATCCTCTCACTCGGGGGCTTAGCTGCACTCCCGTACTCGCCTAAGTTCTAAAAAAATCCCACCGAGTGAAGAGCAACCCTCTCACTCAGGGACTTGGCCACAAGTACAACGTGTGCTCTATCCTGATCCGCAAGGACAATGAGGTGCAGGTCGACTACGACCTTCTCCTCAGAGCTGTGCCACAAGTACAATGCGCGCTCCATCCTGATCCGCAAGGAAGCTGAGGTGCGGGTCGACTACGACCTTCTCCTTAGAGCTGTGCCACAAGTACAATGTGCACTCCATCCTGATCTGCAAGGATGACAAGGTGCAGGTCGACTGTGACCTTCTCCTCGGAGCTCCGCCACAAATACAAACAAGAACAAAAGCCTGTTTCATGTGAAGATTCAAGTTCCGCTCGGAAATAAAGACAAGCATATTCAAGTTTAGATAAATCCCGCGAGGGTCCAAACTGCGGATTAAAGTACTCGGGTTCCAGGCCCGAAGGAGTTTTACGGTTACAAAACCACTCGGCATACCAAGGCAAATTTAAACGGATCATAAAAGAGTTTTTTTCACTCCGCAGGAGGAGGGCTGGCAGGCTCGACGAACTCATCCAGGTCGATTCCATCAGCAATCCGAGTAGCAGCAGCAATGAAAGTCTCCATGAAGGACTGGAAGTCAAGCCTCTTGGTGTTGGCAACTTTGATCGCCGCTAGCTTCTCTTCTTTGGCTTCCTTGCAGTGAACGCGAACCAGAGACAGAGCCACGTCAGCACCACACCGACCAGAAGACTTCTTCCATTCCTGCACTCGACCAGGGATCTCATTTAGTCGAGTCATCAGAGACTCGAGATCATTCAGGAATGTCACCCTTGGCCAGAGCGCTGAGTCGATCCGCGACACCGCAACCTTCAGTCGAGTGAGGTAGTTGACGACGCTAGCAAGACGAGATTCCAGTCAGAGCACATTCATGGCAGCTTCATCCTTGACAGGGGAGTTTATGGGGTCCAAGTTCGTTTCGATTTGACCAGTCTCTGCCTCGAAGTTTTGACAGAATTCTGTGCTCACAGAGAAGCAATGAGTCGACGGTTTTACGACTAGTCGACGAAAGAAAATCAATCCGACGAAGACAAATACCTTCTAGCATGAGGAATAACTTCTTGGCGAGTAATCCCAGATAATTCTCCAGCTCGTCTCTCTTGTAGGAGATGTATTCCACCTTGTCAGTCAGGGCGCCCTTGTCCTTCTTCAGTCGAGTCACCTCTTTGTTGGCTTCGTCAAGGGCAGCCTTCAATTTGGTGTTCTCTTCCTCCAGCTTTCCGACTGAGGCCAGCTTCTGGTCGGCGAGTGCCGTTTTGTCTTCTGCCGTTTTTCATGCAGCCGCAAGATCAGAGTCCTTCTTCTCCAAAGCTTGTCTCATTGTTTCTACAAAGAATAACATTCGAGTTAGAAAAAGGAAGGGAAATATAGCAGGAGAATCAGTCGACAAGTTTTCCATACCAGCAGCATCATCCTTAGCCTTCTGCAGATTCGCCTTGGCCAACTCCAGATCAAGATTAAGCTGGATCTGCTTCTGCTCCAAGTCAGCAAACCGAGCTCCAAGTTCACATGATTTCTGTGGACAGAAGATAGTCAGTCGACAGACAAAAAGATTGGTTGCTTCTAAGCAATAAAATAACAAGTTATAAGAGTTCTAAGACTACTGCCGAATCAAACATTCATAGTAGTCTCGAGGACTACACCCAGTGGGTGCACTCAGCGTGCCCCCACTGGTTCAGTGACTTTTCAATTGACTTGGTCCGTCCAGTCGGGAAAAAAACATATGACTTGTTCTCAGACCATAGCCGACTGCTCGCAGTCGACTACGGTCTCGGGGATTGCACCTAGTGGGTGCACTCAGCGTGCCCCCACTGGTTCAGTGACCACTCGAGATGATCTGTTTAGACCGAGTGGAAAAGTTCTGTTCAAAGACCCCCGCCGAATCAAACATTCGACAGTTATCTCGGGGACTACACCCAGTGTGTGCACTCAGCGTGCCCCCACTGGTTCAAAGATTTGATCGACACAACCTAGTCGACTCAAGTGGAAAAACTATTCAGCAAAAATTGAAACACCTAGTGGGTGGACAGATGCAAAATGCATACTGGCAAGTAGAAGCACAATAAAGGTTTTTCAGGTAGCATATCCTAACAGAACAAGCGACAAGCTAGAAGATCAGTCGGAAATCAGCTAACCTGGACATTGGCCTGGAGTGCTGAGATGGCGTCATAAGCAGCTTGACTAGCCTCGCGAACCAATTTCATCTGCTCCATCATGATGACTGCCTGGCGTATAGCTTCCTTGGCAGCACTCACTTGGTCCTCTCGGACGTGATGGGCGGTGAAAAGTGAAGACGGTGGATCAGCTTGACCTTTGCAGTCGACGCTGAAGGTACTGTATTGAACTCATTCTTTATTTATATTGGTGTTAAACTTACTATATTCAAATTTCTTTATGGTTT
Organism: Triticum aestivum; assembly: GCF_018294505.1. Lineage (NCBI taxonomy): Eukaryota > Viridiplantae > Streptophyta > Magnoliopsida > Poales > Poaceae > Triticum > Triticum aestivum. The sequence goes on from NC_057808.1 coordinate 210,826,188, forward strand.
ATAAACTATTTTACTAGCCATTGATTCATCAAAATAAGCAAATAACACACGAAAAACAGAATCTGTCAAAAACAGAACAGTTTGTAGTAATCTGTAACTAACGCAACTTCTGGAACTCCACAAATTCTAGAATAAATTGGTGGACCTGAGGAATTTGTCTAGTAATCATCCGCAAAAAGAATCAACTAAATAACACTCTCCAGTAAAAAGTTGAAGCAAATCTCGTGAGCGCTAAAGTTTCTGTTTTTTACAGCATGATCATAAAGACTTCAACCAAGTCTTCCCAAAGGTTCTACTTGGCACAAACACTAACTAAAGCATAAAAACATCTAAACAGAAGCTAGATGGTTTATTTATTCCTAAACAGAACCAAAAAGCAAGGAACTAAAATAAAATTGGGTTGCCTCCCAACAAACGCTAACGTTTAACGCCCCTAGCTAGGCATGATGATTTCAATGATGCTCACCTAAAAGATAAGAATTGAAACATAAAGAGAGCATCATGAAGAATATGACTAGCACATTTAAGTCTAACCCATTTCCTATGCATAGGGATTTTGTGAGCAAACAACTTATGGGAACAAGAATCAACTTGCATAGGAAGGTAAAACAAGCATAACTTCAAAACTTTAAGCACATAGAGAGGAAACTTGATATTATTGCAATTCCTACAAGCATAAATTCCTCCCTCATAACAATTTTCAGTAGCATCATGAATGAATTCAACAATATAACCAGCACCTAAAGCGTTCTTTTCATGATCTACTTGCATAGAAAATTTACTACTCTCCACATAAGCAAAATTCTTCTCATTCGGAATAGTGAGAGTATCATAAGAGACTCGAATACTATAAATTGTTTCCACATTAAATGAGTAATGTTCAGAAAAAGGGTAATCATAATCATGACAAGTTTTATAAATATAATCATCACTACTCTTTATAGCATAAGTTTCATCACAATAATCATCATAAGTACCAACTTTGTTCTCATCATAATCAATTGAAACCTCTTCCGAAATAGTGGATTCATCACTAAATAAAGTCACGACCTCTCCAAATCCACTTTCATAATTATCACAATAAGATTCAACATCCTCCAAAATAGTAGGATCACTACTTCCTAAAGTTGACACTCTTCCAAACCCACTTTCATCAATATAATCATCATAAGTAGGAGGCATGCTATCATCATTATAAATTTGCATATCAAAACTTGGGAGACTAAAAATATCATCTTCATTAAACGTAGCATCCCCAAGCTTGGGACAAACATTAATTGCAACAAATATATTCTCAAAAACATCATCTTCATCAAACATAGCATCCCAGAGCTTGGGCCTTTTCATATCATAAGCATAATCACTCTCATCATTAATAGTATGGATAGCACCAATAGTATAGCAATTATCATATTCTTCCAAGCAAGTGCCAAAAAGATTTTCAAGATCATAAGAAGTATCATTATCTTCCCAATCATAATCATCACAACAAGCAATAGGCATAACGAGATCATCATCAAGTGCATCATCTTCCACAACTATTTTTGATTCATTTTCATGGGGCACAACAATAATAGGAGCAACATTATTTGGGAGAGATATCTTTGTACCTTTCTTCCTTTTTCTTTTCTTCTTCTTCTTCTTCACCTCATGTGTGGGTTCAATCCTCTTTTTGGAGCTCCTTATTAATGAGATTGGTTGAATAGAAGGCTCCTCCTCGTTACCTGATTCATCATAAGAAATAATAGGAGAATATTGGGAAGTCTCTTCCCTTTCATTAGTGTTTTCTTCATCTTCTATTTGTTTTCTTTTCTTTATGTAATTGGCAATATAAGGATTTTCAATGCAATTCACCGCACAATACATATAAATTTCCTCTAGATCAAATTCAAGAAGTTTATAACGGGCAAATTCTGGAACATAATTAGTTATACGTTTCATTTCTTCGTAGCCCATAAGCAAACTAAGTTAATTATAATGTGCAAGGGAAATCAAGTCATCACAATTTTTGGACACGATTAGATCATGAAACAATTTGCATCAGATAGTTAAATGACCCCGTTCATTTCAAAGTTCACAAGTATGGCCAAGAAAATTTAAATTTTTAGCACAAACATCTAGCCTTTCTTGTAACAATTAATTTCTAAATGCTTATGCCTCTTGCAATATCTATCTTCTCTATTTGATGTGTACTTGCAAACCCAATGCGCTCCACAGAAATTGACATTGTAACATCCCAAATTTTGAATTTGGAATGTTATATATTAGATCATCATTGCATAGCATATTTTATTGCATTTTGGCAAAATTCTCGAAAATCCTAAGCAACTCAAGGACCCTCGGAGAGAGTTGGGGATTTTTCCCGGTTTTCATATTTGATTTTTATCAAATAATAAAACGAGGATTTTTGGTTTTAATTATTTTTCTCTCCGAAAAATATTTCATATTAAAATAAATGAGAGGAGAAAATATGGCTTCTCCAAAATAATTGAAATATTGGAGGAAAAATATTAAAATCAAATATTTGATTTTATTTCGGAGTTTATTTGCAATTTTAATTGCATTGGAAAAATTACAAGTTTTCAAAACTGCATTTTCGGGCCAAGAAAATGTTCATCTCGTTCTAATTATTTTAATTAGACGGTGAAAACTTGTTTTGGCATTTTTGGATTTTTATTTATTTTTCTATGATTTTTCTTATGTTCGGCGAAATAAAATTTTTTTAAAAAAAATCGCCCGAGCGCCGACTGGGCCGAAGCCCAGCCGCGCGGCCCAGCAGCCCACCCCGACTCGTCCCCGACCTAGAGACGGACTCCCGCCGCCGCCCGTGTCCCTCCAGGACACGTTGCCGCCGCCGCCTTGCCCCCTCCCCCACGGCACCCCCCCTACTATATATACTCCCCCACCCCGCCGCCTCACCCCA
>NC_057808.1:210829378-210837503 GCF_018294505.1 Triticum aestivum
GGAGCCCGTACGCCGCCGCCGACGCCGCCCCTCGCCGCCCCCGACGACGCCCGAGCCCCGCCGCACCCTCGCCGCACCCCCCGAGCCCCGCCGGAGCCCGTCCCGAGCCCCGCCGGAGTTGCCCGACGAGGTAGCCGAGCCACTGCTCGAACCGCCCGGTTTTTTTTAAAACCGGTTTTTTTCGAAACCCTAGATTTTTTTTAGATCGGTTTATTTTTTTTGGTTTAATTAATTAGTGAACGTTCACCGATTCGTTCGTTTTAACGAACGTGTTCGTCGGTTAGTCGCTGTTAACGAACGTCTGTTCGTTTAACTATTCGTCAGTTTTCTTTTTCGTCGGTTTTTCCGCGATTATTCCAGATCGCGATTTCTGATCAGATTTTCTTTCTGGTTTAACTTTTCCCTCGTTTATCGGAATCAGGCGATTCAAGCGCCTAGAGTTTCGTCTCGAAATTCTCTTTTCGTTTAACCAACTCAAACAAGTTTTTGCTACTGTCAAATTTGACTTAGATCCAGATTAGTACACGAAGCTTGTTTCTTTCGTTGTTTGACTTTCGTTGCTTCGTTTGATTCGATTGTTTTTGCAAACCGGAGTTCTTAAGTTGAACTTTCTGGTTAGATCTTTATTTGAGTTTTACCTGTGCATTAGATGAGTGCTTATTGTTTGCTTGTTTGTTTGCGATAGAGTACCCGGAGTGCGCCGCTTGCTACTTCGAATCTCTAGGTTTCACAGATCATCAGCAAGGCAAGTAACACTTTGATCATACCTCTTTACTACCCAGTTTTATTGCATTAGATCAGCCCTCAAACATTGCATGATTAGGAACTAATTAAATTGTGGGTATTGGGAAGTAGATGAGGTAGTACCTATTGCCCTGTTTATTATCAAACCTTTGGGAGTTACTTCTACGTTTGCTTATATTGCTATGCTATGCTCGTAGACGTGGATTGGGTTTGAGTGAATTTCCATGATAGATGTGAGATTGTTAATTAATGGTTTACTTAAGGTGGCAACTAAAACTCACATCTGGGTGGATTGAGGTACCTGGGTATTCCAGGATTGCCTGTTTCTTTTGGACCGCCACCCAGGTTCTAAGGGATCATGAGATTATTCATGCTAGAAACTTCCGTGTGCAGCCACAAGCTATTATGGGCTGTAGCATAGTTGATTAAGTTGTGTGAACTCTTACAGTGGTAGACTAGCAGATGTAGGGGATGTAGGTGTACCGGTCTACCCATTCGTAAGGTGCTAACGCTTCTGAAAGACTGTGTCTCGGTCATCCGTTTCTCAAACATCATGTAGTGCGAGAATCAAGCGGAGGCGATCGAGTCTTGTGGGGAAAAGTGCACAAACCTCTGCAGAGTGTACAAACTAATCATGATTAGCCGTGTCCCCGGTTATGGACATCTTGAGTATCTAGTACTTGGATTATCATGTGAATCTCGTCATGTTACTTTAATTAATTTTGTTGGGTTAATGATGATACTTAATTGGGATTGAGAATGCTGTCAACCATTCTCAATGTTTAACAACCACCATGATAGTTAAATAAAATTTATTCCTTTGCAGTAGGGAAAATTGGCTTTTTGCAAAACAGTAACCATAGAGCCTTCTACCAGCCAAATATGCATGTAGTGATAGCATCATTCTGTTCATTACTCTCTATGTGTTATTTTGCCAGCATATTCCATGTGCTGACCCGTTTCGGGCTGCAACGTTTCATGTTGCAGACTTTTCAGACGACGAGTAAGGTGCCTTAGGTCGTGTTCTTATACTCAGTGATGCCGTTGGAGTTGATGGACTCACTTATCTTCCAAGTCTTCCGCTGTTATCGTATTTAGATGGCCTTAAGCCATATTTATCATACTTATTCTCTTTTGAGATACTCGTTGTAATAAGTGTGTGATTGCTACTCTGTTATAAAACCTCCATTTGTACTATGCGTGTCAGCATTACTGATCCAGGGATGACACTGGTGCACAGCAGCACAGACTGTTTGAGGTCTGGTCGCTACAAAGGTGGTATCAGAGCACACGGTGACTGTAGGACACGACCACTAAGCTTAAACCCTAGAACACTACTCTCTTCTCATTTCTGACTCTTCTCCACTTTCTACTCTTTTAGGAATGGCGGATGGAAGGAACAAGTTCATGCAACCGGATGAAGAGACACCTTTTGGACGACACTTGAAGGAAGTCACTAAGTACCTGAACATCGGAATACCAAGCTTCACCGGGACTTACAAAGCCACACTACCAGAAGAGGAGCGCTGGAAGATTCAAGTTCAAGTTCCAGGAAGGACGTTTACGCCAGTCACTGAACCTATAGAGTTTTCCTTTGATGCACCAACCTGGAGTTTAGGGAAGAGCATGGCAGCCCACATCTCTATGGGACGCATTGGAGAAGTCTACCGCAGGGAGCTTAAGGATACTATTTATCAGATTTGTGGACGCCGAGATGAGCAATGGGAGATGATCAGCACCAAGAAGGATGGATCAATTGCAGCTTTCATCCAAGAGCAAAACCAACACATTTGTCGCCAGGAGAACCAGATGTGCGCACACATGATAGAACTGAACAAGGCATTGACCAAGATCACGGAGTTGGAGGAAGAACTCAAGTCTACGCGCGAGGATTATATGGAGGAAATCGTCGCGCTAGTGAGAAAGAATGACGACCTAATACATAAGATCGGAGTATTCATGGGAGACCCAGCTCCAGGAGGAGAAGATGACGATTCTACTTGCCCGGATAACTACATCATCATCGACGACACCGACTCAGACCCCAGTGAAGATGATGAAGCTGGAGCAGATATCATGGAGTCTTCGACCGATCAAAATTTCTAGTAGACCCCCATAATCAGTAGTAGTATTTCCCCCATGTAAATAGTATAGTCCGAGCACTTTTGTAACGATAGTTAGATCGATTGTATGCCTTATTTGAATTGATTGAGTGATATTGATTGTGTTTGTCTCATGAGCATATGGGTAGTGTTTCCTCTCTAGACCTCATTCTATTCTAAATTCTCATCCTTTCTAAACCTATCAGATGCCTCCGAGACGCGACACCGGATTTGTTTTCCCACCGGAGATCACTCAGTTGATTCAGCAGCAGAATGCCCTGATGCAAGTGTTAGTATAGAACCAAGGCAACAACAACAACAACCCACCACCACCTGTTGATCACTTAGCCCGTTTCTTGAGGCTAAATCCGCCGGTGTTTTCCAGCAGCACCGAGCCGATTGTTGCAGATGATTGGCTCCGCAAGGTTGGAAGGGAGTTGACCACTGCAGGATGCACAGATGCAGAGAGAGTGCGTTTTGCCGCACATCAGCTTGATGGACCCGCAGCATCATGGTGGGAAAATTACACAGCCACACATCCTATTGACACTGTCACATGGGACCAGTTTCAGCAAGCTTTCTGTACTGCCCATGTTTCAGCAGGAGCCATGGCTATGAAGAAGCGTGAGTTTCGCAACCTACGCCAAGGAGGACGCACCGTAGGCCAATATGTGGAGGACTTTAGTAAGTTAGCACGTTATGCTCCAGATGACGTTGCTACAGATGCAGCCAAGCAGGAGAAGTTTCTCGAAGGACTGAATGATGAGTTGAGCATGCAGTTGATGGTAGCAACCTTCAACAACTACCAGGAGTTGGTAGATAAAGCTCTCGTGATTGAAGGGAAGCAACAGCAGATTGAAAACCGTAAGAGGAAGTATGGACAAGGGAAGTACAATTCTAGAGCTCAGCAGAAGCCACGTTTTACCCCGAAATCGGGAGGACAGTTTCAGCATACCCATGGAGGAGGTAGTTCGCACAACCATAATGGCCCCAAGAATGGTAATGGGAATGGAGGAAGCAACGGCCAGAACCGTACCAACCCTTCAACCCCAGCTAAGAGAGACCTGAGCCAAGTCACTTGCTTTAAGTGCCAGAAGACTGGACATTATGCCAATGAATGTCCTGAAGCCCAGAATGGAAATGTCAATGGAAGCTCTGGGAAGAAGCCGAACCCTTTTAACAAAGGACAAGTGAACCACGTTTACGTGGAGGAGGTTGAAGCATAGCCTGATGCAGTAATAGGTAAGTTTTTGGTTAAGTCATTTACTGCACTCGTTCTTTTTTATACTGGTGCATCGCATTCATACATATCAAGGGGATTTGTGGATAAGTATAAACTGCCCACCAAGGTTCTTAAAACACCTATGTTAGTAAGTTCACCAGGAGCAGAGTATATGGCAAGCCAAGGATGTTTTCAGATGCCATTGGCCATAGGTAGGCATGTTTTCCCCTCAGACTTGATAACCTTGGATTCGCAAGGTTTGGATGTAATTTTGGGTATGGATTGGCTATCGATGTACGGAGGAAACATCGATTGCGCCAGTAAGACGATTTCGCTTACCACCCCAGAAGGAAGAAGGATTAAGTATGTATCCCGGCATGTGCCGAAGAGGACTCAAGTGAATTCCTTATCAGGAGTTGTACAGGAGGAAGTACCAGTGGTGAAGGATTACCCCGATGTATTTCCAGAAGAGTTGCCAGGCATGCCACTGGATAGAGACATTGAGTTTTTGATCGAGCTTTTGCCAGGCACAGGGCCAATATCTAAGAGACCGTACAGGATGCCCGCAAAGGATTTGGAAGAAATTAAGAAGCAGATTAAGGTGTTACTTGATAAAGGCTATATTCGCCCAAGTTCGTCACCTTGGGGATCACCCGTACTCTAGTGGAGAAGAAAGATGGATCGTTGAGGATGGTTGTTGATTATCGAGGATTGAACGAAGTGACCATCAAGAACAAGTACCCACTGCCGATGATCAATGATTTGTTTGACCGCTTACAAGGAGCTAAGGTATTTTCCAAGATCGATCTACGATCAGGATACCATCAGTTGAAGATTCAAGGGCAGGATATACCTAAGACGGCTTTTACCACCAGGTATGGGCTGTATGAGTATACCATTATGTCCTTTGGTCTGACTAACGCACCTGCCTATTTCATGAACCTGATGAACAAAGTGTTTATGGAGTTTTAGGATAAGTTCGTCGTGGTATTCATTGATGATATTTTGGTCTACTCAAAGAACGAAGAGGAGCATAAGGAGCATTTGCGTTTGGTACTTGAGAAGCTCAGAGAACATCAGTTATACGCCAAGTTCAGCAAATGTGAGTTTTGGCTGAAGGAAGTTGGATTCCTTGGACATGTTATATCCGGAGAAGGAATAGCAGTAGACCCCGCCAAAGTTGACACAGTAACAAGCTGGGAATCACCCACGTCAGTTGGAGAGATCCGGAGTTTTCTTGGACTTGCAGGATACTACCGGAGGTTCATTGAGAATTTCTCGAAGATTGCTAAGCCCATGACAGAGCTATTAAAGAAGGACACCAAGTTCAATTGGACTGAGGATTGTAAAGATAGTTTTCAGGAGTTGAAGAAACGTTTGGTTACATCACCAGTGTTGATTCTGCCAGACCAACGCAAGGATTATGAAGTTTATTGCGACGCTTCTCGTCGAGGACTTGGAGCAGTGCTTATGCAGGAAGGAAGAGTTGTTTCATATGCTTCACGACAACTTAAACCCCATGAGAAGAATTATGCCACCCATGATTTGGAGTTAGCAGCCGTAGTGCATGCGTTGAAGACATGGAGACATTTTCTCATCGGAAATCACTGTGAGGTGTACACGGATCACAAGAGTTTGAAGTACATTTTCATGCAAAAGGAGTTGAATCTCAGGCAGAGGAGATGGTTGGAACTCATAAAGGATTATGATATGAGATTGCATTATCACCCCGGAAAGGCTAACGTAGTAGCAGACGCGTTGAGCCGCAAGAGCCATGTCAACACACTCATGACCGGAGAGTTACCGAAAGTATTAGCCGAGGATCTTCGCGAGCTATGTTTGGAGATAGTACCGAGAGGTTACGTAGCAACGTTGGAGATTCAGTCTACCTTGATGGAAAAGATCAGGGAAGCTCAAAAGACAGACAAGGAGATTGCAGAAATAAAGAAAAGGATGAGTAAAGGAAAAGCCAAGGGATTTCGTGAGGATGAGCACGTTACCTTATGGTTTGAGGACCGCGTTTATGTGCCTAATGATCCGGAGATCAGGAAGTTGATCTTGTAAGAGGCCCATGATTCGCCGTATTCGATTCACCCAGGAAATACCAAGATGTATTTGGATTTGAAGGATACTTTCTGGTGGACCAGAATGAAGAAGGATATTGCGGAGTATGTAGCAGTTTGTGATGTATGTCAGAGAGTAAGGGCGGAGCATTAGAAGCCAGCAGGATTGCTACAGCCATTGCCGATACCCGAATGGAAGTGGGATAAACTAGGCATGGATTTTATCACGGGATTGCCCAGGACTCGTTCAGGCTATGACTCAATATAGGTTGTAGTCGATCGTTTGACGAAAGTAGCCCATTTCATCCTAGTGAAGACCACTTACACCAGTGCTAAGTTGGCAAAGATATACATGACCAGGATCGTATGTCTGCATGGAGTTCCAAGGACCATTGTATCAGATAGAGGAACCCAGTTTACCTCGAAGTTTTGGAATCAGTTACATGAAACTTTGGGAACCAGGCTAGAATTCAGTACAGCTTTTCACCCACAGACAGATGGACAGACTGAGAGAGTCAATCAGATTTTGGAAGATATGCTGAGAGCTTGTGCGCTAGATTATGGATCTAGTTGGGACGACAATTTGCCGTATGCGGAGTTTTCTTACAACAACAGTTACCAATCCAGTTTGAAGATGGCCCCTTTCGAAGCTTTATACGGAAGGAGGTGTAGAACACCATTGTTATGGGACGAAGTTGGAGGCCGCCAGTTGTTTGGACCAGATTTGATTAAGGAATCAGAACAGAAGGTGAAATTGATTCGCGATAGGCTCAAGGTAGCCCAGTCCAGGCAGAAGAGTTATGCGGATTCTAAACGCAAGGAGACAGTTCACGAAGTCGGAGACAGAGTTTACCTATGAGTATCACCACTTCGAGGAGTGAAGCGCTTTGGAGTTAAAGGAAAGTTAGCGCCACGCTTTGTCGGACCATACAAAGTTTTGGAGCGTATGGGAGAAGTTGCTTACAAGCTAGAATTGCCTGAAGGATTGTCAGGAGTTCATGATGTATTTCACGTTTCCCTGTTGAAGAAGTGCCACGCAGAGATGGCTGAGATACCACCGAGAGATACAGTGCCACTGGAAGCGATTCAGTTGGAAAGTGATTTGACCTATGAGGAGAAACCAGTTAAGATTCTTGAGTATGCCAGCCGAGTCACCCGCAGCAAGGTTATCAAGTTTTGCAAAGTTCAGTGTAGTCACCACACTGAAGATGAAGCCACCTGAGAGCGAGAGGAAGATCTACGGAAGAACCACTCTCACCTATTTTCTAGCCAACCCGAATCTCGAGGGCGAGATTCATCTTAAGGGGGGTAGGTTTCTAACATCCCAAATTTTCAATTTGGAATGCTATATATTAGATCATCATTGCATAGCATATTTTATTGCATTTTGGCAAAATCCTAGAAAATCCTAAGCAACTCAAGGACCCTCGGAGAGAGTTGGGGATTTTTCCTGGTTTCATATTTGATTTTTATCAAATAATAAAACGAGGATTTTTGGTTTTAATTATTTTTCTCTTGAAAAAATATTTCATATTAAAATAAATGAGAGGAGAAAATATGACTTCTCCAAAATAATTGAAATATTGGAGGAAAAATATTAAAATCAAATATTTGATTTTATTTCGGAGTTTATTTGCAATTTTAATTGCATTGGAAAAATTGCACATTTTCAAAACTACATTTTCAGGCCAAGAAAATGTTCATCTCGTTCTAATTATTTTAATTAGACGGTGAAAATTTGTTTTGGCATTTTTGGATTTTTATTTATTTTTCTATGATTTTTCTTAGGTTCGGCGAAATTATTGAAAAAAAAAATCGCCCGAGCGCCGACTGGGCCGAAGCCCAGCCGCGCGGCCCAGGAGCCCACCCCGAGTCGTCCCCGACCTGGAGACGGACTCCTGCCGCCGCCCGTGTCCCTCCAGGACACGTCGCCGCCGCCGCCTTGCCCCTCCCCCACGGCACCCCCCTACTATATATACTCCCCCACCCCGCCG